>NC_057715.1:41294570-41307012 GCF_004010195.1 Chiloscyllium plagiosum
GGGGATGGGTGGGTTTCGCTTCGGCGGGGCGGTGTGGACTTGTTGGGCCGAAGGGCCTGTTTCCACACTGTAATCTAATCTAATCTAATCTAATCTAACCTCAGCCCAAACTACCTCAGTGGATGAGTCCTCAAAGTTGTCTCAGCTTCTGTAATACTACCTTTGGTTAACAATGCCAAACCACCCCCTCTTTTACATCATCTCTGTTCTTACAGAAACATCTAAATTCTGGAATCTGCAACAACCATCACTGTCCCTCCTCTAGCTATGTCTCTGAAATAGCCACAACATCGAAATCCCAGGTACCAACCCACGCTGCAAGTTTACCTACCTTATTTCGTATACTTCTTGCATTGAAGTATACACACTTCAAGCCACTTTCCTGTTTACAGGTACCCTCCATTGAGATTGATGCCATGTTCCTAACCTCCCTACACTCCAGGTCCTGCACCCTAAAGCTACAGTCTAGGTTCCCATGCCCCTGCAGAGTTAGTTTAAACCCCTCCGAAGAGCACTAGCAAACCTCCCCCCAAGGATAGTGGTGGCCCTCAGGTTCAGGTGTAGACCATCCTGTTTATAGAGGTCCCACCTTCCCCAGAAAGAACCCCAGTTATCCAGATATCGGAATCCCTCCCTCCTGCACCATCCCTGTAGCCACGCATTTAACTGTTCACTCTCCCTATTCCTCGACTCTCTATCACGTGGCACGGGTAACAAACCAGAGACAACAACTCTGTTTGTTCTAATGCTGAGCTTCAAACCTAGCTCGCTGAAAGCCTGCCTAACATCCTCAGCCCTCTTCCTACCTATGTCGTTGGTGCCAACGTGGACCACGACTTTGGGCTGCTCCCCCTCCCCCTTATGGACCCGGAAAACACGATCAGAGACGTCACGTACCCTTGCATCTGGGAGGCAACATACCAAACGTGAGTCTCTCTCGCCCCCACAAAATCGCCTATCTGTGCCCCGAACTATCGAGTCCCCAATAACTATTGCTCTGCTCTTCTCCACCCTTCCCTTCTGAGCAATGAGGACAGGCTCCATGCCAGAGGCCTGAACCCCATTGCTTACCCCTGGTAAGTCGTCCCCCCACAAGTATCCAAAATGATATACTTGTTGAAATAGACTTAAAGAGCTGAATGGCCCACTCTTGTTTCTAAGATGTAAGTTCATATTCAAGTCTAGTGCTATTTAACAATATAATTATTTCTGGCAGATAAGTAGTCTACCATCTGTCAGTGTGGAAAAGTCAGCAAGCAGAAATATGTTTCCATGCTAGATCTGGCCACTTGGGATCTGGTCATGCATGATCTTATATTAATTTTAATTAGCCAGGGAACACAAACTCTCATGCAACCAAAAGCTTTGTATTACATAGAAGTTAATTCTCTCAGCCGGGCTGTTGATTTTCCTCCGAGAATTCAACTTATAAGACAAATACTTTTAAGAGAGGAGGATATTAAGTTGTAAATATATTTGAATGGAACATATGGTGACAAAAATCCTTTAATATATGGTAAACTGCTTGTATTTGGGTTGCTATAAATAACAGTTCAATTTCAATTTTAAAGATTCTCCTTTCTTGCTATTAACTGAAGACTCTGATATCAAAGCTAAAACATGTTGAACTGTGGAATCAGAGTCTTCAAACTGTGGGCAGAAAGATAGGGTCGAGATAGCATTTTGCAAACTGTGAGTTTTATTATCTACTTTCCACTTTTCGCCATATTTTCTGATGTACCATCATAATATGGGCTCTTGTCTCCAGGAGGGTACTTCTACTTGATGTGTCAATACTTATTTTAACTCCTTTAACATAATAACCTGATATGGATAACATGCTACAAAATAGGTATCTATTATAGCTTTTGGTATCTTATTGATCTGTGAATATACAAATGTTGGTGCACTTATGTTAACGTGTCATCCTTCATGTGGCCCCCGTTAAGAAAGAGTCGGAAACCTTTCCACCATCGCATTACATGCTATGATTAAATGATAATATTATGACTACAGTACTTGGTGTGCACAGCATTACGAGGCAGAACACAACAGTTTTGCCCAATGAAACTAAGCACAAATATATGTAGGCTTTCTTAACATGAGTATCCAGAATTTCACAGGTGAATAAGCTCAATTCAAATTGTGGAATTGTCTTAAGTAAACTCTGCTGAACCATTTGACAGTTTGATTGGTGTGTACCAGGCAGTTTCTGAGTAAATTGCATACTCTCCATTTTGAAAACCGTTTCAAGCATGCTTATTAGTTTCTGTACACATAGGAAATGAGTTCAATTTGGAGAGAATTCCTTAATCAGCATAATCAATCATAATGTCAGTCTGGGATGATTTTGTGGATGGTGCCTGACTTCGCAAATTTTAAACCTTGAACCAGAAAGAAATGGTTGGGGAAGCAGGCATGCAAGTAGCTTTGAGTGTTCCTCTGACCTGTAACTCCCCTGTTTCTGTGCCGATTCAATGAACTGTGTGGCAAACTAACAGAAGCAAGATGATATGCTGTCACACTGCATGAGCTGTGCAGGTCTAGCAATGCGAATTCCCATTGTTTTTGGGATAAGTTGGGAGAGAGTTGCTCTGGGAATTGTCAACATTAACTCCAGACTATCATAGGTCTCAAGACTTCAGATTAAAGATGGGCAAAGAAACCTCCTGCTGGTTATTGCATACAAATCAGTACTGATCCATGTTGAACAACACTTGGAGAAAGTGCTGACAGTAGTAAGGCTGAAAAATGCACTCTGGGGAATTTCAATGCCCACCATCTGGAGTGGCTTGGCAGCAGCACTACTGATCTGGCTGGTAAGTGCTAAATGTCATTGCTTTTAAACTGGGTCTGTGGCTGGTGGTGAGGGAACTAACAAGACGGAAAAATATTAATCTTATCCTTACCAATCTGCTGCCTGCAATTGCATCAGTCCATGACAATATTGGTAAGAGTGACCAGCTCACAGTTCTTGTGGAGACAAAGCCATGCCTTAATGGGTTCAAGAATATCCATGGTTTTGTATGGCACTATCACTGTGGTAAATGGTACAGAATTTCAACAGATCAGGCAACTCAAAACTGACCATGCAGGAGGCACTATGGGCCATCAACAGCAGCAGAATTGCATAACAACACAATCTGCAATCTCTTGGCCTGTTTTTTTTCCTCACTAAACTGCCATCAAACCAGGGGATAAACTCTTATTCAAAGGAGAGCATGGGGTGGGGATCGGTGGGGGGCATGCCTGGAGCAGCACCAGATGTCCAGTGGTCCCCAGCATTAGAAATACCAGTCTTCAGCCAATTCAATTCACTTCACGTGATATCAAGAACCAGCTGGAGGCACTTGGTAGTGCAAAGGATATGGGCCCTGACAGCATTCCAGCAATAACACTGAAGATCTGGGGTCCTGAAATTGCTGGTCTCCTCGCCAAGCTCTGTCAGTATAGTTAATACTGGTGTCTATCCAATAGTGTGGAAAATTGCCCATGTATTTCCTGTATTCAAAAAGCTAGGCAACTCCAACATGGCCAATTACCGCCCCATCAATCTACTCTCAACCATCAATAAAGTTATGGAAGATATTATCAACAGCACTATCAAGTAGCAGCTAATCTGCAATAACCTGCTTAGTTCAGATTCCCTAGAGCCACTCAACTCCTGACCTCATTACAGCATTGGTTCAAACATGGATAAAAGAACTGAATTCTAAAGATGAGTTGACAGAAACAACTAATCTTTGTGACTGTACTTGATCAAATGTGGCATCAAGGAACCCTGGCAATACCAAAATCAATGGGTATCAGGGACAAACTCTTTGCTGTTTGGAGTCATCACTGGAACATAGGAAAATGATTAATGCTATTAGAGGCCAGTCATTTCAGCTCCAGAACATCTCTGTAGGAGTTCCTCAGAGTAGTGTCCTCAGCTCAACCTTCTTCAGCTGCTTCATCAATAACCTTCAGATCATCCTAAAAAAACAGAAGTGAAGATGTTTGCCGATGATTGCTGCAGATACTGAAGCAGCCCATCTGCAAATGCAACAAAATCTGGATAATACCCAGGCTGGGCTGATAAGTGGTAAGTAATAATTACACCACACAAATGTCAGGCAATTGCCATCTCCTGGTTAGGGACAAACTGACTACCACCCGATTACAGTTCATATTGTTACCATGACCAAATCCCCCACTATCAACATCCTTGAGGTTACTGTTGACCAGAAACTCAACTGGACTTGCCACATAAACAGTGGCTAGAAGAGCAGATCAGAGGCTAGGAATATTTTTGGCAAATAATTCACCTCCTAACTTCGCACAACCTGTTTACCATCTACAAGGCATAAGTCAGGAGTGTGATGGAATACTCCCCACTTGCATGGATGGGTAAAGCTCCAACAATACTCAAGAAACTTACCTCATTGGCATCACATCAAGAACATCTGCTCCCTCCACCACTGATGCTCAATTGCAGCAGTGTATTCCATCTCCAAGATGCACTGTAGAAACTCACCAAAGATCCTTAGATAGTACCTTTCAAACCCCAACTTCCATCTTGAAGAACAAGTAGATACATGGCAATATCACCATCTGCAAGATCCCCTCCAATCTACTCATCATCCTGACTTGGAAATATATCAACATTTTTTCACTGCTGTTAAGTCAAAATCCTGGAATTCCCTCCCTCGGACCATTGTGGTCAACCTACAGTAAATGGACTGCAATGGTTAAAAAAGACATGTCATTACCACTTTCTCAAGGGCAGGACAGGCAATGAATGCTGGCCGACCCCCAGTGATGCCCATGGCCTACAGTGAATTTTAAAAAATCCTCTGAATATTAGGAAATATTAGGCACTGAGTTGTTATTCCTGTGTTATTTTCTGCTGGTTAAGTTATACACTGTATTTTAGAGACAATGCTTCCCCCACATGTGGGATGTAAGTCAGGGTCAAAGTCTCAGGTCAGAGCAACAGACTTGAACCACTTTCTTTCCTAAATTCCAACAAACTATTACAGAAGGAAATCCCTGCGCTATAACTTACCTTCTCAATCATCATGTTATAGCAAGTAAAGAAGTTGAAAACAATGCTTAAAATGAGGAGCATTTTGTATCTATCGGGAGCACAATCACACTTATAACCACCTTAACAGGAAGTCACTACCTGCAAGGCTCACCTTTTATCACTTCCTGAGCAGACTTTGAAGTTAATAGATATCATTCTTGCCGAAAATTGGTGAGATCCACATGTGAGGTGATAAATGATAATCTTTTGGTGCTTCAGTGGTTCCATTATGTGCACTGTAGAAAAACATCACAGAATGCATGTGTCACAAAAAGAGGGCATTTGACCCATAGTGTCTGCACTTGTTTAACAGGACCAAGACTTTCTAGCCCCTAAAGAGACCATCATAGGACACACCAAGATGCCTGCTGAAAAAGCTGCATTGCTGATCTTTGTGAAGACATTTAGACTCCCAATTCCATTGTCTGAGTACAGCCCACTCTCCTGCTGCCAGAAATGGCTGAATCTCTGTCTTCTAAATTTGTATGACTGCTTTGAGTCCACAAAGAAAACCACGTTCCCCATGCCACCTGACTTGCATCTCAAACTAGTGTTGAGGCCCAACCTCAATGTAATCACTCTGCTTATTGTGTGCCCAGTACATAGATAAAGTGTCAAGTGACCTTGCATTTTTGAAATGCAAAAGATGTGCCAATTCTCAAACAGAAAGTAGCCAAATGCATTGATCTTTCTTGCTACCATTTTACTCGATATCTTTTGTCAAAGGAGAGGTAATGCGATTATAAATGGAGTGTGCTCAATAATGTGAAAGAAAAATGATGGTTACAGACAACCTATTACTTTTCCACTGAACTATTATAACAGAGTGGGAGGGTTGTGTAAGTATTTCTCAGACAAACCCATTACTTTTATCTGCTGCTGACAGGGTAGTCATTACCATTAATGACTACAGCTATTTCGGGCTAACCGCAATATTCAGTGTTTTGACAGGGAAGGTAAGTCAAGTTGATGGCACTGCCATATAGGCATACACATCTAATATTGTACACATAAAAATATTTGTCATTATTTACATTATTTAAAATGCTCACCGTCCTCCTTCAAAAATAAACTTTTTTTTGTTGAAGAAATTAAAATGAAGCGGGATGAGGATTGTTGTGAAGTGCAGTACTCTGCATATTTAAATAAATATGAGTGGCTGTAGAACTGCACTATGAATCAATATTTATTTTTTCCAGATTGTCAGTGGACTGTTAGTTGGATATAGATAGTTGTTTGCTTAATTAATCATTTATTCATCTTCCACTGTGATAAGAAGGGAGTGAAAGTTTTTTTTTGTGGGATTATGACAAGTTGCTCTTAACTCCCTACAAGCTTCAGGCACAAAGTGGGCAGAATAAAAGAAACAAGATTATGATTTTCCCACCTATGGCAAGCACGTACCCCAACTTCAGAACAATGGTGAGCAGATAAAATGATAGAAGCACTATTGATGCAGCAATGAAACAATTCCAATGGGCAGAGTTGGTAAAAGTCCCCCTGCAATTTAGGTAAAAAGCCCATATTATCAATGCTACTATATTTTGCTTAAGGAGCTAAGAATGCAATTAAGAGGCACAGGGACAGTATGGTGGCTCAGTGGTTAGCACTGCTGCCTCACAGCTTCCAGGTTCGATTCCAGCCTTGGGCAACTGTCTGTGTGGAGTTTGCACATTCTCCCCATCTCTGCGTGGGTTTTATCTGGGTGCTCCAGTTTCCTCCCACAGTCACAAAGATGTGCAGGTCAGGTGAATTGGCCATGCTAAATTGCTCATAGTGTTAGGTGCATTAGTCAGAGGGATGTGGGTCTGGGTGGGTTACTCTTCAGAGGGTTGGTGTGGACTGGTTGGGCTGAAGGGCCTGTTTCCACACTGTAGGGAATCTAACCAGGAATAGATCAATCAGCCCCTTAAGCCTAGTCTACCATTCAATACATTCATGGCTGATCTTCAATCTTAACTCCACTCTCCTGCCCATTCCCATCCTAACTCCACACATTTGCACCCCCCCCCCCCCCCCCACACACACACACATTGAACTTCAGTCCAACTGTCCTCTCTGCCCCCAAGCCACAACACAACGTTTTGAGGATAATCACGCTGCTCCTTTTTGCTCCATCTGTAGAAGGCAAGATAGTGGTTATTGTCTATTACCTCTCCTTTCTGGAGCCTACATTGCCCTGCAATGCTATTGTGCATAGTCCCCACATACTCTGAGTTTCCCTTGTCACTATCCTTACTTCCCACTGCCTGGTAATTTCTACTTTTTACTTCACACCTCAGTTTCCTATTTGTTCTGTCAACTTGAGTTTGTCTCCAATTCATAGCATATTTAAAATTCTCCCAGGTTTACATCCTACACTCTCAGGGCTTCACAGAGAGCTCTCAATGTTGAACGATGGTTGATCCTTAATTTGGCACTGTGGCATGACCTAACTCTGCTCCAGTTGGTGTGGTCACGTGACAAGATTGCACAAGTTTAGATAATCTGGAGTTCTCAGTTTGGAACTTCACGTTACCGACAATATCTGGCTCTTGAATTTCCTGTTCTTCCAGAGGGAATGAGTAACAGATTCAACATGACAAGAATTTTGTGTTATCCAATTTTGGCTCATCACCATTTTAATGTATTCAGTTAGTGATATGTTTGAATGATTAAAAAGATATAGGAAATTGGAAAGAAAATGAGCTTGCTTTAGTTGTTCTTTGATTGTGGGCATTATTGGCAAGACTAACACATCTTACCAATTCGTAATTGCTCTCAGAGGAAGGGCTGGTGAGCTGCCTTTTTGAATTTCTGAAATTGATCTACCACAGTGGTGAAAGGAGTTGCAGAATATTTGTTGTATAATAGTGAAGGAGAAGCAACATATTTATAAATCTGGATGGTATATGACTTGGAGGAAACTTATATTTCCATGCACTGTTTCTTGTAAATAATACATACTCCTGCCACTGAGCACTAACAGTAAAGGGAATGTGGTGGATGGGGTGCCATTCAAGTGGACTGCTTTATCATAGGATCATGGAATAATAGAATAATTCAGTACAGAGGGCCTTTGGACAATCCACGCTGTACTTCCAAAATTATACTAAATCTTCTCTCCAGCACTAAGCCTATACCTTTGAATACTATGACACTTCAAGTGCTCATCCAAGAGTTTCTAAACAATATAAAGTTACCTGCCTCAATTACAAGAGTTGTGATTGGAACTGAACACCAGACATACATCACTTCTGAAATACCACCATAGTTTATGATCCTCCACATGTTTCTCAGCATTTTAGATTGCTCACAGTCCACTCTTACCAGGAGCAATTGGAAAGTGATCTTCATAGATCTCCATGTGTGTTTCTTCTTACATCCCAAAAACATTGGGGTGACAATTTTGCTGGAATCCTTGAACATTTAAAATTCATGGTTCTGATGGACAACAAGGTTGAGGGGGAGAATTTGCCGAGAACTCAAGGAGCTCAACAATAGACCAGACGTTTTGACTTTGAAACTGGTCTAAATAAAAACAAACTAACAGATTCTATGAGTCCTGAGTAGAACTGGCATTTTTATTAAATGCCAAATTTTTGCATAAAATAAGTCCTGGATTGCTACCTTGGTTGTACATTCATCACATTGCTGGAAAACAAATGGCTTCTTTCAATTTGTTCCTGTAATAATGCAACCTACTCTCATTAGAAATGCAAGGAAATGTGGAATATCATATTGATAGTGAGATTGTTGAACAAAACTGTAACATTTACAACATATATCATTGATTTCCCTGCTGCAGGAAAATCTGGGCTTCATTCTTGCTCCCTTTTTTAATATTATTGGATACCAATAATTCTCACAGAATCACTCAAATTTCCAACTATAAGAGGCATGCTATCACTAAGCATAGATCTTGATGTTGGGAATGCATCAGGTTTAACTTCTCTGATCTCAAAAAACCGCAGTGGGCTTCGGAAGCAAAACCGAAATTTATTCTTTTATTTGTCCTCTCCAGATTTACCAAAGTAGAACATTCTGTACAACTGAACTCTGAATGAAATCATGGCCGACCGTTCGGTGAAGATAAACTCAGTGGAATTTCATTGAATTACCTGTTAATAAATCAAGGGCTCCACTCTGTTATGACCATTGTAATGTTTTTGCCATATTTCACAAGTTCATTAAGCAGCCACTGATGGGTGAGGAACAGAATAACTGGAATCCATTCGGTTTATAGTAATGTTATCTACAGCATCGAAACATCAGAGAAGGTTTGCAAACTATGTTTGACAGAAGTGATGTGTTGGCTTAACCTTCAAGTCATGAGAATGTTACTTTATTTTTAAGAAGGAAAAACATTCTTCATCACGTGGCTCTGCTGAGGGTATTTGTGCCCGAACCTGCTAAAGCTACAAAATTTCTCGCCAAGAAATAAAGTTTTAAATTGTGAATTTATATTTGAGTTTAAATCTGTCAATTACTAACATTGAAAAAATTTCATAAATTACACACTGACCAAGCAAGTAATTTTGACCCTGATTTTTACTCCAAGTGGGTTTTGGATCAGTGAGTAAGGGTGTAAGTTAAGATTGAAATTACCACATCAAGAATGAAAACTAGGACAGTTTAAATATTTGGATACATTTAAAATCTATTGGCCTGCTCCCCTTCTGTTCCAGCACGCAATGGTAGAAAATCACCTCCTGACATCTGGCAATGTCTGTGAAACACTGGTGACATTCTGCAGGGACTCCATTGTCATTAGGTGAGGAGAGGGATACACGAGTTTGCCTTCATTGTAGCATTCTATTCATAAAGTGAAAGCAAAAACAAAAGCTGTCCTCTCAACCTCTTCACAAAGTGGGAAAGGCAGCTTCAGCTTCCTATTCAGGCAGCTAAGTGAGCCCTCTGGGACCTGACATGCATCTGAAAAACAGGACCCCACAGATTTTGGCTGTATGTCTCTCCCATCTGCTTTAATTCAGCATCTTAATACTGATAATATTCAACTCATGGCAATCCAAGTAAACTTGATGGTTATAATTACCCTGATTCTATTGGCCAATCCTTCAGGTTTTTAACTCCTTTGCATCAAATTTAGCAGTTATGCACATTGTTATGTCCAAGCACAGGTGGTATTGCAATGTAAGTGTTACCAAGCAAAAATAAAATCACTTTCTGATAATTAAAAGTAGACCACTGAAGTAGTAATTAGCTGAATGAATCTGTTCTTTTATTAAATTAGAAAACATGCCTGGGCAATTTTCCACATTATTTGGTAAATGCCGATGTTGTGACTGTACTAGAAAAGCTTAGGTAGTAATCTTCTGTTGTAAGTTCACCAGGTTGACACCTCACCTAGTGCTGTTACTGCATGGCCTCCTAAAATCTTCATTGAACTAAAGTTGGTCCCCTGGCTTGATGAGCTTAAAAAATGTGTAGCTGGAAAAGCACAGCAGGTCAGGCAGCACCAAAGGAACAGGAGAATCGATGTTTCAGAGATGCTGCCTGACCTGCTGCGCTTTTCCAGCAACACATTTTCAGCTCTGATCTCCAGCATCTGCAGTCCTCACTTTCCCCTGGCTTGATGATAATGATAAAGTGGGAGGTATGCTAGGCCATGACCAGCAGGTCATAGTTGAATACAAATCAGCTGATGGTCTGCAGCACCTCATGGATGCCCAGTTTTGAGTTGCTAGATCTGTTCAAAATCGAACTTTTTTATATTGCAGTAATGTCACATAACATAAGGAGGATATCCTCAATGCCAAGATGGAACTTTGCCTCCACAATGACTTTGCAGTGATTATACTTACCAATACTGTATTCTCATGTGCATTTATAAAAGGTAGTTTAATGGGAATGAGGTCAAGTAGATTTTTCCTTTTGTAGGTGCTCTTACTACTTGCCACAAATAGAGTGTAGAAGCTATGTCCTTTTAGTCGCAGGCAGCTTGGGGAGAGATGGCAATTAAAGTCACCCCCACCCCCAAATGTTCAAGATTACACTCTGTGCCCTTGACACCTTCAGTGTTTCTTCCATTGGTGGTTAACAAGGAGGAGTACTGATTCACCTGTTCAGGGTATCTTTTACACTCATTGGAGAATGGGATGGGAGGGGGCGGTTAATCAGCAACAGTTTTTCTCGTTAATGTCATGAGACTTCAAGTCAATGTTGAGGACTCCTAAGGTGGATCCCTCCTGTCTGTGTACTCACTGTGTTACACCCTCTGGTGAGACTATCTTGCCAATGGGACAGAACATACCCAGGCTTAGTGATGATGGTGTCTGGGATATTGTCAGCAAGGCACGTTCTTTTATAGTGACTCTGTCTGCCTGCTGTTCAACTGAGCTGTAGCACAGCTCTCCCAATTTTTGTGAGAGATGGATCTATTAGATAAGTACATTTACAGCACAGTTTATCTGCTGTAGGTTGAAAAAAAAATTAATGTGTAAACATCACTACTGCCTCAGTGATCACCCTCACTGAAACTCTGTCCCACAAACTATTAACATCTGCAACAATTAATGATCATCGATTCCAACCATGGATGCCTCTGCCTCATCCATATCCCTCCAATCTCTCTCCTATCTGCTTCCATCATTTTTCCAATCTCCTATCATGGATCCTATTATAATCATTCCCCACACACTTGTGCCCTTTCCCATCTGAAAAATGTGTTGCTGGAAAAGCGCAGCAGGTCAGGTCGCATCCAAGGAGCAGGAGAATCGACATTTTGGGCATAAGCCCTTCTTCAAGAATGAGGCTGCTGTGCCAAGCGGGCTGAATAAAAGGTAGGGGGGAGGGACTTGAGGGAGGAGCATTGGGAATGCAATAGGTAGAAGAAGGTTAAGGTGAGGGTGATAGGCCAGAGAGGGGGTGGGGGCGGAGAGGTCAGGAAGAAGATTGCAGGTCAAGAAGGCAGTGCTGAATCCGAGGGCTGGGATTGAGATAAAGTGGGGGGAGGGGAAATGAGGAAGTTGGAGAAATGTGCATTCATCCCTTGTGGTTGGAGGGTTCCTAGGCGGAAGATGAGGCGCTCTTCCTCCAGGCGTCGTGTTGCCATGGTCTGGCGATGGAGGAGGTCAAGGACCTGCATGTCCTTGGTGGAGTAGGAGGGGGAATTAAAGTGTTCAGCCACGAGGTGGTTGGGTTGGTTGGTGCAGGTGTCCCAGAGGTGTTCTCTGAAATGTTCCGCAAGTAGGTGGCCTGTCTCCCCAATGTAGAGGAGGCCACATCGGGTGCAGCAGATGCAGTAAATGATGTTTGTGGAGGTGCAGGTGAATTTGTGACGGATATGGAAGGATCCCTTGGGGCCTTGGAGGGAAGTGAGGGGGAGGTGTGGGCGCAAGTTTTGCATTTCTTGCGGTTGCAGGGGAAGGTGCC
>NC_057715.1:41307267-41326149 GCF_004010195.1 Chiloscyllium plagiosum
TGGTTTATAATAAATGTCCGTGTTGATTTGGTCGCCCGAGATAGAAATGGAGAGGTCGAGGAAGGAGAGGGAGGAGTCTGAGACGGTCCAGGTAAATTTGAGGTCGGGGTGGAAGGTGTTAGTAAAGTGGATGAATTGTTCAACCTCCTCATGGGAGCACAAGGTAGCACAGATACAGTCATCGATGTAGCGGAGGAAAAGGTAGGGGGTGGTTATCATGCCATAGTTCGGAGATATGGCACTTGCTTGGACCAAATTATTGAATAATTAGGCAAGAGTTCCTTAGTTCAACTGTTCAGTGTCACTATCTCTGGGCTAAAGGGTCCCAGATTCAAGATCCACCTGTTCCAGAGGTGTCCAATAGTGTCTCTGAAAAAACTGATATTAAAAATATCAAGTTAAAACCTCTGATCTGTACCTGTGTGTTATCTCCTTCAATCCAAATAATTCATTGGGCTGATTTTATGGTTTTCTGATAAAATGTGAATTGAAATATGTTTTCTCACCAAATCTTATGAAACTCACACTTTAAATTCCCATTTCTGTCCCTCTGGCATGTATCATGTCTAATTTTCAGCCCATCTTGCCACATGCCTTCGCTGTACAGCTAGCCAGTCATGGATCCTGGAATTAGCCAGCGTCTCTGGCACAGGTATCATCTTTAAAACTGTTGTGTGATAGGAATGGTGAACAGGTGGGAGTTCTTCTTCCCCCAAGACCAACAATGGATGCCAGGCACCAGAACACGCCAGCCTGGTCTGAGCTTGCCACTAGGTTAAAGCATTCTCAGCCTCTGGAGGAATGAACAGCATTGTTGAAAGAAGGTCAATGTCCTGTATTCTGCTCTCGGAAGTGCCATATCTTCTCTCTGATATCTCACAATCATTTTATCTCTGCTACCAAACCCGCCTTCCCACTAACTCTCATTTGCATCAACCTTTGACACCACTAATTCTGCATGCCATCAGCTCTGCTGATGCATTCACATGGGACACCTCTCCAAATGCACAAACAGTAATAGCTGTGCTACTCACTTTTGTCTTCCCAAATACTTGCCTGTCTCTCATTCTAGGAGAAGAACAGACCAGAATAGGACTCAAGACATACAATCCTTCCCCTAAAATTAATTCTGGCGCAGATTTCCTGGTGACATGTTTTCCCTGCTTGATTGTTATTGTAATTTCATCCTCTCTTTCTTTCTAAATTTGCATATTTTCTTTCTTTTCAAAGACTTGAAAGTTTGGTTTGAAATTTGTTTTAAATGAGATTTTTCTGCTCCTACATCATTAACAGTGAAAACTCCATGCATTAACTGTTAATTATCACACTGTATTTCGCCCGTGCATAATGATCCAGGCATCTTTGATGATTGCTCACAGTACATGCCATTTCTTTAGATCTTCTGAAAGATGCTGAAGCTTCTCTAGTTAGACTGAGTTGCTAATTGATGATGAACAGGCAATTTCATTTCTCCTGTATCTTTTTGATTCTGGAAGGTTAACCGGTTCAGACAAAATGCCTGATATTCCTGTAATAAAGGAAAATACTGCAGATGCTGGAAAATCTGAAATAGAGAGTTCTGGGGAAACTCAGCAGATCTCATAGCAACTGTGGAGATGGAAAATGATTTAATATTCAAATCCAGTATGACTTTTCAGTTCTGAATATAGGACTCAAAGTGTAAATTCTGTTTATTTCTGGAATTCCTAGTCCAAATTGAATAATGTCAGAAGGTGATCTTTGTTATCAAAATGTTCCTGAAAATATTAACTGGCTTTTTTTTTGAGGAATGTCAATGTGGGAATTGAATAAAGATCCTACTAAAAATAAATTTAATTATCATACTACAAAATTAATTATAGAACAAATCAACTAACACAGCAAGCAGGAGGCAATCAGATCTTCACAGACTTTTTCACAGGTTCAAGAACCTCAACAGAATAACATAGAATGTAGATGATTCTTTGTGTTCTTGTTGGGTCTCCACCATTATCAAGTCAATCTCATGTTTTCAATTGAATGCCCCTCAAGATAAGTAATGTATCCTTCAAGCAATGATGAAGGAGGCTACAATTTGACCTTCACCAGGCTACATTTTTCCTGGACCTGTCAGCTGAATTATTCGATAATATGAGAAAAAGAAATTGACAGTATGAAACTCGAGCTTAAAAGCATTCATGTTCTCTATCGGCTGCTGCACCCTGCCCGCCTTGAGATAAATTGAAAGCGAAGATGAACGTGCTTTGCAGCCTGTGGGCTGTAACTGGAAATTGTCGCAGTAAACATTTTCTAACACATTCAGAAACAGACAGATTTCCAATTCGATCTTCCACTTAACATTTATTTTATGTCAACAAGTTCATATAATAACTAGTGATCCCAAAACTTCTCCATGACTGCACCATCATCATAAGCAATGAGCCGAAGCAATATTATAAATAGCTGCACTTTTGATCCCATAGAATATCACAAAATTTGTATTTATTTTCTTTCTCTGGAATTTTCTGAGGAACGAAATCCTGCTTGAAATGTGCATTAAAAATACATGTTATAATCAGAAAACTGATGCAAGACTGATCCCATTTGAATGTCCTAATTATTTCTTCATTATAGTTGCAGCTTGTACAGTCTGGGATTTCCTTGGTCTGGCTTGCAACAACATTATGTTGAAAGTAATCTTAGTTCCATTTGCCAAGCCCATGTTGTAGATTCCTGAGATTCTCACAGACAGAATCTAGAATGTAACAATCAATGTTTAATATGCGCAAATCAAGTTAAATGGTCAGAACCCAAGGAATATGCGTTCTCCCTGCTGGGTGGATGGATGGTAAATGAGGTTGAATGCAGAGAAATGCGAGGTGATAACTTTGGATGGAAGAACATTTTAATACACTATAAATAGGAGCCACAATTCTAAACAGGGTGCAGGAGCAGAGGGGCCTGGAAATATGTGTCTATGGATCATTGAAAGTGGCAGGTCAGGAAGAGAGCGCAGTAAATAAAGTACATTATCCTCGGCTTTATTACTAGGGGCATTGAGGACAAGAGCAAGGAGGTGCTATTGAACTTGGCCAAGACACTTGTCAGACCTCACTTAGAGTATTATCTACAGTTATGGGTGTTGCTTTATAGAAAAGATGTGAATGCGTTATAGAGAGTGTAGAAGCAATTTACAAGAATGGTTCAAGGTATGACAATTTTTGGTTAGGAAGAAAGATTGAAGAAGTTTCAACTGTTCTCCTGGAGAGAAGGCAGCTAAGAGAAGATGTGATAGAGATTTTCGAAATCATGAGCAGGTTGGGTGGCGCAGATAGGGAGAAGCTGTTTCCTCTCATAAAAGAAAATTGAACGAGAGGACATAGATCTAACATGAGATGCAAGGGCAACAAGGTCATGTGAGAAAAAATTCTTAGATTGAAATTATGTGCAGGGAGATGGGGAAAAGGCAGAAGACTGACTCTAGATAATAAAACTAGTTCAAGCATGATGACCCCTTTCTGTGCCATAACAATTTTGTGATCTTGTGGATGGCATACTGGTTACTTTCACGGACTAGTGATTCCAAGATTTGGTGGAATAGTTCAGAAACAGGATTTCAAATCCCACCATGGCAGTTGGGGAATTTAAATTCCATTGATAGAATAATTTTGGAGCAAAAATCCAGCATCAGTAATGTCAATGTGAAAATACTAGTTTGTCATAAAAGCCAAATGATTTACTAATGTTGAAGGAAATATTCTATCTTTACTAGGTCTAGTTTAGATGTGACTTCAGACCTGAAACAAAGTGGTTGATCCTGAATTGCCCTCTGAACTGACTAAGTTATATGATCGGTTCTGCTATAATGTGTGTTTCTTCAAAGTAAATTGGTTTTAATGCGATTGAAGAATTTAAACTATTATTTGCAGAACATGAACTTTCCTTACCTGTATTGGTTATAACATGATTCTGGCCCCATTAGTTTATATAGTATGGTTATTGTGCGATTTTCTTATAACGCGAGATCACACAAGAATGGAACTATCACTTTATATTAGAACTGACCGTTTCCAACTAATATAGCAAGTCTACCAAACAGTACTACAAGTGCAATTCAACAACAAGGGAGCATTAGATCAAAAAGCAGTTTAGAACCATCTGCTGGAGGGCAATTGGAGCTGGACATTAACATTTTTCCTATGCAATCACATCTGATGATTAAAGAATATCTTCCTTGCTAGTATCCCTGAGTAACTTAATGAAAACAAAGTCATGAAAAGTAACGATCGAAACCACTAAACCTCCATTTTCACATATCATATTAAACATAGCATTTTTAATTAATTGTGAAAGCATTTCACTTTTAAAAGTCACAAATTCGCGAGCAATAAAGGACATCAACGTGTCTGCAGAATGTCATTCTAGTCTCAGGAAGGTTTTTAGTTTGACATGACTATAAAACACTCCAAATGGGGATTTCAAGTGCTGTTGCATCTAAGCTTACTTCGGGTACAATTTCTGCCAAATCAGATCTGACCTGAATTTAGAAAATTCATACAGCGTGGTTTTCTGATTGAGGGTGAAATTATGCTCATCAGCTAACTTGGATTCAACATGTGTAATTCAGGAGCTGTACAAAGATCAAAGGAATTTTTGTCCATCAATGTTTTGGTGTCCAACCAGCGTAAATTATTTATGTCCAAATTTAATTGAAAAAAAACTCCACTCTAATTGAAGCTATGCTGAAACATTCCAGATTTCTTATTTTATTGTTTATGCTTTAATGGGATGTGGGTTGTCACTATTTACCATCACTAACTGTCCTTGACAATCTAGTTGCAAGCAGCCATCTTGAATTGCTGTAGTGTTGTAGTATTAGGTCAATGACTATCAATAACGTAGCAGCATAGTAACTCCTATGCCTTTTTACTTCATTTGTCACTGTTCTGTGTAAAATAAGTATTGTTTAAGGATGGGTATTTTTACTCAATTTGGTCCTTAAAATAATAAGGTTCACAGCTTTTCAAATAAATTATCACATTTATTCAGCAAATAATAATTGCTAATATTGCATGATACCACTTACACTTAAACATCAGTGTCTACAGCAAAGCTTTGTGAGTTGCTCAAAGGTAACAATCATATGTTGCTCAGACCAAGAAGAAATTGTATTTCTCTGAACATGCACTCTTTCATAACTCTTGTTCAATCTTTTAATTCATGTCTTGCAAAATTACATTATTCTCTTTTCAAGTCATTTATCAATAACCTTCACAAACAACTTAGTAGCTCTGGTAAAGTTTTCACCTTGATTGATTTGTCAATGAAACATGAGTCTGAGGCCAGGTACAACGTGAAGGATATGTGGAATGACATTACTGAACTAATAAAAGCAGTACAACAAATTGTGAGGATGCTACTTTGTTACCAATTTAGACCGCATTGCTATGACAAAAGGTTGTTTATTCATGCAACAATTTGTACTACCAGACTATGCTCCCTGTTGTATATTATGCATCACTGAATAATTGGAATAACAATAAGTTTGCACCAAAATATTTATGTCTTACAAACATTTTTCTGCCACATTCCGTTTACAGGCATGTAGCAATCAAAGAAATGACTCCCTGTACATTTGAAGTGATAAGTCGTGTAAACAATGCCCTTGCTGTCAACATACCCATTGAAGCTGTTAAGCTCACAATGTATAAAGTGAGCTGCCGGATCTGTGCATTAAAGGAATAATTAGACCACAGTACTTAGTAAATTGAGATTAGCTACAACTGAAAAGCGACCTAGCACAGATAATATAGATAAATAATTATTTTGAGAAATTAAAAACAATATTTTCCGATTAATACTTTTCTGATTATAAGGGATTGTTAAAATGCTGTTTTGATTCATTTTTATTGTATTAAAATAACTGGGACTCTTGTTAACATTGCAGTGATGATCACAATGCACAACTAAATATCTTGTGCGATTGTTTTTAGAAAGTAGAAATGTTATATTTCAAATAGCTAACTGATTTGGAGGAGACCACAACAGAGGAGTTTGCAGAAAGAATGAATTTCAGCTCTGGCTGCTGTCTGGATTTTTTTCTTATGTAAAGTCAAATTAACTTAAATGCGACACTCCAATGTAAAATGTGTCAATGTCTGACTTCCAGTAAAATAATCCAACATCTTATCTTTGGGTTACACTGTGTTGTGATCATTTTATAATATTTCAGAAAGAGTCTATTAACATTATTGATTATCCTTATCATTTTAAAACAAGAGACCGGATGTTGAATCTAGATTAGAGTGGTGCTGGAAAAGCACAGCAGGTCAGGCAGTATCCGAAGAGCAGGAAAATTGATGTTTCGGGCAAAAGCCCTTCATCAGGAATAGAGGCAGGAAAGGGGGACAGGTCATGAGGTTGGGGAAGGGGAAATGAGGAAACTGGTGAAATCCACATTGATGACATGGGGTTGAAGTGTTCCAAGGCAGAAGATGAGGCGTTCTTCCTCCAGGCGTTGGGTGGTGAGGAAGCGGCGGTGGAGGAAGCCCAGGACCTGCATGTGCTCGGCAGAGTGGGAGGGGGAGTTGAAATGTTGGGCCAGGGGGCGGTGGGGTTGATTGGTGCTGGTGTCCCGGAGATGTTCTCTAAAGCCCTCTGCTAGGAAGCATCCAGTCTCCCCAATGTAGAGGAGACTGCATCGGGAGCAACAGATACAATAAATGATATTGATGGATGTGCAGGTAAAACGTTGATGGATGTGGAAGGCTCCTTTGGGGCCTTGGATAGATGTGAGGGAGGAAGTGTGGGCACAGGTTTTGCAATTCCTGCGGTGGCAGGGGAGGGTGCCAGGAAGGGAGGGTGGGTTGTTGGGGGGCGTGGACCTGACCAGGTAGTCACAGAGGGAACGGTCTTTGCGGAAAGTGGAAATGGGTGGGGAGGGAAACATATCCCTGGTGGTGGGGTCCAGCACCACTCTAATCTAGACTCTGGTTTCCAGCATGTGCAGTCCTTGTTTTTACTTAAGAGACAGGATGTGCAGAGCACATTCAGGAATTGGTTTGCAGCCTGCATTAAGTGATCATTTGAAATGTCACGGGAAACTGAAGATTTAATTCAAGGTAAAACATCCTCCTTAACCAGTATGCGAAGAAGAAATTGTTCATGATCAGTTTCTGTCACAATCAGGGCAGTTGGAAAGTTGGTCATTTCCATCTTGTAGCAACAAGAGAGGCTGAATCTCAATAAATATGTGTGCATAGAGCATTACACTGTTGCAAAAACAGATGGTTTTCCTATTACATAGTAGTTGTGTTCCTGCGTGATACCGTGTTAGAGGAAATTGTGCAATGGGCCCTCTGGGAAAAAACAGGATTGGATCGAACCACCAAAAATACCTGTAAAAATTGAAAGAAAAATAGTAGTTAGCCTAACATAAACAATTGCACAGACCAAATTTTGACCTGTTGTATGGTACTGTACAGTGCAATTCATCAACTGATTACTCTTGATTGACATTTATATCTGCTGGCTGCACTACATTCTAGCTAGTCTTCTGATCTCATCCAAAGGTAACACTGCACAGGTCAGATCCCAGAATGAAAACTGCCTTGATAGGTCAAGGGCTGAATCTTAATTTCTTTTGCTAAGTGTCAGTTTTGTCAAGTTTTTCGGAGGGTTTCACATTGTGATACTTGGGGACATCTATCACTTTATTTTACAAAACCCACCTGATTTATTATCTACCTCACTCTTTGATGTCCCTCTCACACATTCCAGCACCATCATACCATGTGGCATTTCTAGAACAACTCACTAGTTTCTGAATATCCCAGAACTGACCAAAATCAGTGGTGCAGCACCATCTTTAAAAAGATATTGTGCACCCAGACAAGAGCTGTCAGTCTGGAGCTGCTCTGTATGGTTCTTGACATTGGCCCTGGATGTGGCAAACAATGGAAAATTGGTGCCTCTTTCTATGGCAGGGACATGGAGATGCTGCTAATAGGGATGGAGTGATGCAGAGAGAGGACATCATTTTCTCCAGCCAACAGAGGATGCCATTTTACTGGAACCACACCAACCTGGACCAGGGTTACCATCCAGACCAGTGCAGACTCAACTGTCTGAAAGAATGCACAAAATATAGGAAGAAGATCAACTCTAATAGTGGAAGTGCCACCGTCTTCTTAGGGATACCTCTCATCACTCTATCTCTGCTACTGTTCCCATCATTTCCTGCAACATCTTCCCCACTCACTCTCATCCTTGCTAACATCTGACCCTGATTAATCCTGAATCTCTTCTATGCAGTCTACTCACCCCCTCAGAACATTTTCATACATGAAGCAAAAGTAAGAGTCCCAACAAACTTTCTCTCCCTCAACTATCATGTGCAGAGTTTCCTGACCCTGACCGCCCTGAGCAGCTGACTCCTCATGTCCAAGCCCCTACACTGTTTCTTTTTGCAGTTGATTACCATAGTGATTAGTCACTGAAACAGATTCATATGAGTCTGCAGATATTCTTTAACACCTAAACATATTTTTTTAAACAAAAAGAGAGAAAAAAGCTCCTCATACAATCAAGAAAGCCAATCTGGATGTAGGTTTGCTCACTGAAGGTTCATTTTCAGACGTTTCATCACCATCTTCAATGGGCCTCCAGACAAAGCACTGCTGATATCTCCTGCTTTCTATTTAGATGTTTGGGTTTCTTTGGGTTAGTGATGTCATTACCTTTGGTGATATCATTTCATATGGTGATGTCATTTCCGTTTCTTTTTCTCAGGGGATATAAATGGGGTCCAAGTCAATGTGTTTCTTGATAGAGTTCTGGTTGGAATGCCATGCTTTTGGGAATTCTCGTGTGTGTCTCTGATTGGCTTGTCCTAGGATGGATGTGTTGTTCCAGTCAAAGTGGTGTCCTTCCTTATCTGTATGTAAGGATATTAGTGAGAGAGGGTCATGTTGTTTTGTGGCTATTTGATGTTCATGTATCCTGGTGGCTAATTCTTGTGCCCTAGCCACTCTCCCCTACATCAAAGACATCTCGGAAATGAATGCCAGAGTTACTCAGACACCTTTTGCATCATGGTAGCTCACAAACCAACCAACACACTAAAACAGCAGCTAATGAACCTGAAAGACCCTATACAGCCAACAAGCAAAACTAATGTCATTTACAAAATACCGTGCAAGAACTGTAACAAACACTACATTGGACCACAGGCAGAAAGCTAATCACCAGGATACATGAACATAAACTAGCCATAAAACAACATGACCCTCCCTCACTAGTATTATTACATACAGATAAGGAAGGATACCATTTTGACTGGGACAACACATCCATCCTAGGACAAGCCAAACAGAGACCCGCACGAGAATTTCTAGAAGCATGGCATTCCAACCAGAACTCTATCAAGAAACACATTGACTTGGACCCCATTTATATCCCTTGAGAAAAAGAACCGGAGATGACATCATCATAGGAAATGACATCACCACAGGAAATGATATCACCAATGCAAAGAAACTCATATAAATAGAAAGCAGGAAATATCAGCAGTGCTTCATTTCGAGGCTCACTGAAGAAATTACCTAGTATGGTGATGAAACATCTGAAAACGAACCTTCCAGCTCAGTGAACAAACCTACATCCAGAAGCTCAGCCTAAGCTACAAATCTTCTCAAAACTTGCAAACAAAACCAACATTGAAACTGCTCCTCATCACTGTGCTTTTACCGTTAGTCAATTCCAGAGTCAAATTTTACTCTTATCTCAACTCATAGAGTCATAGAGATATACAGCACCGTTCGGTCCAACTTGTCCATGCCAACCAGATATAGAACATAGAACATAGAAAAGTACAGCACAGAACAGGCCCTTTGGCCCACGATGTTGTGCCAAAGTTTAATCCTAATGTAAAATATAATAACTTAACCTATGCACTCCTCAACTCACTGTTATCCATGTGCATGTCCAGCAGTCACTTAAATGTCCCCAATGACTCTGCTATCCCAACCCAATCTAGTCCCATCTGCCAGGACCTGGCCTATATCCCTCCAAACCCTTCCTATTCATATACCCATACAAATGCCTCTTAAATGTTGCAATTGTACCAACCTCCACCACTTCCTCTGGCAGCTCATTCCATACATGTACCACACTCTGCATGAAAAAGTTGCCCCTTGGGTCTCTTTTATATCTTTCCCCTCTCACCCTAAACCTATGCCCTCCAGTTCTGGACTCCCCGACCCCAGGGAAAAGACTTTGTCTATTTACCCTATCCATGTCCCTCATAATTTTGTACACCTCTATAAGGTCACCTCTCAGCCTCTGACGCTCCAGGGAAAACAGCCCTAGCCTGCTGAGCCTCTCCCTATAGCTCAAATCCTCCAATCCTGGCAATATCCTTGTAAATCCTTCTTGAACCCTTTCAAGTTTCACAACATCTTTCCGATAGGAAGGAGACCAGAATTGCACGCAATATTCCCACAGTAGCCTAACCAGTGTCCTGTACAGCTGCAACATGACCTCCCAACTCCTGTACTCAATACTCTGACCAATAAAAGAAAGCATACTAAACACCTTCTTCACTATCCTATCTACCTACGACTCCACTTTCAAGAAGCTATGAACCTGCACTCCAAAGTCTCTTTGGTCAGCAACTTTTTAGGTTTTTAAATTATCAGATTGCTCCCTGCTTCTTGTCCTCAGGATGTAGAGACATTTTCACGATGCTTTTCCAAATCCACTAGCACAAACATTTCACAATAACTTTCATGAAGCTCTTCATGAGAAAACTTACGAGCCGACTAATCACATGATGCCAACGTGGAGTTCAGTCTCATGCTGGGGATGAGAATCTCATAACAGCAAATGAGAGTTCACTTTATAAAATAAGTCAGCAATTCACAAGTGACATTACATGAGAACTACCTGCACAGTGAGTGTGTCAGTTTCCTCCTCCCAGAAGGAGGAAAGCAAGTTAGCTCCCAATTGTATTGTTTCTTTATTTGGATGACTGTAACTCCTTTTTCTGTTCAGACCTCTTTGACGAGAAAAATGAAAGACCGTCTTCAGAAAAAAATATTTTCATGCTGGTGTCCAGAGTGAAGAAATGAATGCCTTACCAGCATCATCAACAGTTCTATGCAGGGACTTGATGAGTAAGAGATATTCTCATCTTCTGAATAAACCTGGAGAAAATTTCAAATCTGCGAGTTGCAAAGATGTTTTAGATTTTAAGCTGCCATTCTGTCCGTGAGCAAGAATGGGAAAACTGCTTAAATTGGAAACTAGTATTAAGCTACAAAACATAACTGATAATGGAATTGAGAAAATGGAACATTCTTTCAATATGTGGAGGTCAAACTTATTTCTCTTCTTGAAGGGCTTCTTTGTCAAGAAAATTAGCCGAAGAAAAGAACAGCAACAGTAAGACAGAAAAAGTTTCAGCTTTTTTTCTTCTCTTTTGGATGAATTTGGGCTCCTGTTTTTTCAAAATTCCACCTCTCAGTCTACAGACTACATTTATCATCTCTTTAGGTCAAAAGCCAAGATGACCTCTATGTGAAGGCTTGATTCTAACTGGAGGTGCATCCAAACTAAGGTTTGGTACAAAAGATTTTTCCACCATTCCATAGCTCTCATAGATTCAGCTTGGTCCATAGGAAACACACATTCTGAGAAGATTCATCAAACATTATCTTTTATTTCAAAGACCGTTAGCAATAAGGATATTTTGCTCTTGTTTTTAAATATCTCTGCAGGGTTTGATGTCTGTTTGTGTTGTGTGCATGTTTTTGGCTGGAATTTGGTGAATGTAGCTACAATTCTAAATTATAGTTTAGCTGTTAAGCAGATTTGACAATTGATTTAGGAATGAATTTTATTTATAGTGAACAGAGTATTTTTGAGTTAATTAAAATTTGGAGGTATTTGTTTTCTATTCTCAATAGTATGTACAGTGGCTTGAATTGTCCATTTTAGTTATTGAATTGAAAAATTATACTAAAGACATGACTGGTGCATTCCTCCCGTTATGGTCATCATAGAGTTTTAATTTATTTTGCTAATTAATTTCAGAAGTTAATTCTACTTTAATCATTTTACAATGTATCCTAATTCATTGCACAGATGAAATCTCGATCTTAAAAAAAAGGCACAGCAGTAAATATCAATGTTAACCATTAAGAATATTTTGAAAAGATAAACTTTATAATGTAGCTACAAACTCTATTTCAACTTAAGAATAACTTTCTATGGGAATCACTAACTTTGGAGACCTGTAATGTAATGTTTAATTTTGTTCCAATTGAGTTTTATTCTTGTGAAGTTTTATTAACACTAAAAGGGTAATCATTCAACAAATGACTTAGTGGGGATAATGTAAGTGGGTATATTGATTTGAAAAAGATCGATGAAGGCTAAACCAGTTGTAGTATTCAGGAAGGAATTTAAGTAAAATTTGATTCAGCACAGAATTGTGGTATATTAGATTCAGATAGGAAGAAAATGTTTACTTTGGATGCTGAATTAATACTTCAATTGGAGAGTGATCTGAATAAGCTGTTAGTCTCTGATTTCACAACAAACGATAGGAAAGAATATCGTTTTAGATGTTCTACAAAAAAGCAAATGTTGATTTTGTTCTGTAACAGGTGAGGTATTTCAATAAAGTGTGTTTAAAGACAAGGCCATGAAAATCAATTCTTCTTTTCATCCAAAATTTAAAATGTAGTGAGAAAATCACAGGAGATACCACTTACTGAGTCTATTACTAGTTTTCAAGGAATGTCATCAGAGGGATGGAGAATTAACAAATTATGATATCAATCAACATGTAATGCTGTCGTCTTATTTATTCAGTCACAGGATGTAAGCATCACTGGCTGAGCCAGCATGTATTGCCGATCTCCTAACTGCTCTGGAGAGGGTTGTGGTGAACTGCCACAGTCCATTTGATGTAGGCACTCTGACAATGCTGTTAGAGAGGTAATGCCATTGAGTCTGTGTCATTGAGTCGGACCATTGAATCTGTGACATTTGAAAATGAGCACCCAACCACTCTAATCTCATTTTCCAGCATTGTCCTGGCATTGCAAGTGCAGATCTAAATACTTGAACACTTTGAGGGTTTCTTCCTCCAACACTCTTCAAGGCAGAGAGTTCCAAAGTCACACCACCCTCTGGGTAAAAGAACATTTACTTGCATCACCTCGAAAGTGAAGTTGCCATGGTCTTACCAGACCATGACTGCTCCATCATTAGAGAGAGGCAACTGTTGGGGGTTTAATAATGAAGAAAGTGGTTGAGATTAGAATATTTCATGGTAACCTCAGGAATTGAAACATGCTGTTGGTATCATTCTACATCATAAACCAGCTGTCCAGACGACTGAACTAAATTGATTTCCTATCTGCCCTAAACCTCATGCCTCTTTCCTTAAATCTATACCACTTCATTATTGATTCCTTCACCAATTAGAAATGCTCCTTTCTATCTCTCTTACCTATGGCCTTAAATTTTATATGTATTGTTCATGTCACATTCCCCTCAATCTCCTTTGTTTCAAGGAAGACAGCTCCAATCTATCCAGTCTCTCTTTATAACTAAAATTTTCCAGACCAAAGAGTAGCCTGACACAGTTCTTCTGCACCATGTTCAGTGCAGTCACATCCCTCCTAAAATATGGATTCTAGAACTAAACACAGTGCTCTAACTGTGGTCTAACCAATGCTCTATACAGTTCCACCATAACCAACCTGCTCTTAAACTGTATGCCTGTTAATTTCCAATATGCCTTCTTACACAATTTATCTATCTGTACTGCTACCTTAAGGGATCAGTGAAGTGAGTCTATTGTTTCTAATGAGAATCACAGGCTTGTCCCTGGTGTAGAATGCCATTGATAACATGAGTCTGAAACCTGTATTAAAAATTCACAAGTTCACAAAAGGAAATCTAATATATAGGAAAAGGAGAAGAAGTGTCATAGTTCCATTAATGGACAGGCTGTCTTTATGAGCTCATGGTTAGCTGGAACATTTCATGTTGAACATACAATGTGCCAGTAGTGTGGGTGAATCTCACTGCATATTCCAATCAGCTAATGGAGGTGACAGCACCATGTTTATCTAATGTCTCCCTCAACTGGGTTTAGATGGATTTTAAGTTGTCATCTCATAGCTAGAAACAAGCACAGACTCACTTTCAGCCCAATGAACTTGTTGGACCTACCAGCAATCTAAGAATTAAAACCAATCATACAAACAGGATAGTCCACATGCATTACATTCATCTTTGTGAAGTTGCCTTTTTAATATTGATTTCAAAGTTTCACACCCAGTAGGATTGATAAATGTCTGTTACCATATGCTAAATTCCTAGCTTGAACACAGTATTGTTCATAGCTATGGTTCAAACAAATGTCATTAAAATGAGGGACAGCCCTGAAATTTAATATAATTATTGTTCTCTTATCTCTATGGATATGCTTTGAAATATTCTCTGCATGATTTTAAACACTGCAAATCAGAATCTTAATTGCAGAGAAAGAACATTGAATTCCTTAATATCATTTGCTCCTGCTGGACTGCTCATGGCAATGTTATTTAAGGATAATTTTACATGAATACGATATCGTCTACTGACTGAGATCTCATTTGTTCTGTACAGTGTATTGTGGATCGGTTTTGTTCGTAAGGAAAGGTTTCATCTGCCCATATATATCTGTTAACAACATCTTGTAGCATTTTGCAATCATAAGACTATTTCACTATATTGTGTGGATCAAGCAATTCAAAACTTCCAATCATCACCCAGAAAAGGGAGCAGGATGCAAATAAAAAGTAAATTTTGCCAAAAACATGACTATTTTGTTCTTGTTAATGTTATTCCATCACCCTTTTTCATAATGGAGTAATAAAATCTTGTAGAATGCAAATATAAAAAATCCTATTTTCTTCTTGAATGCACTATTAAGCTTTATTAATAATTAACTTGTGCCATATTTGGCAGTTGTAGAAACACATCCAGAAGTGAACACTTTGCTACCATATTAATGAGTTTAACAAGGACACTGATTTTGAAATACCACCAAAGTACTAGTAAAGTTCAAAGGGATTTATCTCAAGTCATGCTTGTAACAGGGATTAATGGACCTATTATAGTGGAATAAGGTTTTAAAAAAAACTTTACCACTGAATGCAGATTACCTATAAGAGTATGAATCACAACAGGTAACTCTGGGAAGTGAGCAGGTACTACAATGCAGTTTGAACAGAAGAGCAGTAAATGAAGGAAGATCAAATTGCCCTGAAGACAAACATTACAATAACCTTTTAATGTGTAGACTGATTGATTTTTAAATAACTGATAAATACTTGTGAGGAGGTGAACAGGAAGCAGCAGTCAAGGCTTTTGCTATTCTCACTTTAACAACTGGCCTTTATTCCCATTTGCAAAATATTTTTCTTGGATGCAACCAGCTAGGATTTCAAGGAGGTTTGGCTGTCGTGCTGGTGGAACACCAACACTAGGCTACGGTGAGAGGCTATGGGGGAGAGATAGGGTTGGTGGAACAAGATGACATATGGCCAGACAGCAGGTGCCATTGAACCTTAGTGGGGTCTGAAGGGGGAGGTATAATGTACCAAAGTAGTTAACAGGTTTCATTGGACGTTTGGAGTAGAAACACCTGTCCTATTACTCCTGGCCTACAAGCAGTGAAGGAAAAACACTTACATCTTCCATGAGGGGTCCCAGCATCTTATTAGCTGTTGATTTTCCCATGACTCAGGAAACCTGGCCAGTCATGTTATACTGAAACTGAGGAAACCAAACCTGAGGCTTGCAAAATTCAAGAAAGGTCTTTTGAGAATGGGCTGAATGCTCAACTTTCATCTGAACTTGCTTTAACCAAAAGGAGGTGCAAAATATATTTTAGATTTCTTTTCCAGCTTACTTCTCACCCAAGCCAAGGCAACCTGTTTTGGGGAGTTACAATATCCCATTCAATGAAGAATGATGTGCCACATAAGGGGTTAATGGGTTAATATTCCTTAAAAATATGTAAGGTCACAGAAGAGATCCCTGCTTATATTATCAGCTTATATTTTTTCTTTTCATGAGTAACATGATAAATTTCTACTGTCCTCTAAAATTAAACTATCATTAATAAAATCATAGAAAAAATTCTGGAATATGTAATTTAGGAAAATTACACTGTCCCTATTAAATTGGGACAGAATACGAAATGTACTAAAGCGTCGGACAGGTGAAGGCAGTGTTAAGAACATATGCCAAAACATCATTTCTGCAGAATAGACAGTCTCAGAATCAATTGCATTTTTGCAGGGAACAGAGAAAAATCATGTCACATGACTTGAAGATAGTTAAGCGAGGTTGCTATGGATACAGAAATATCCAGGAGAAGTATATTGATAAAAACATGAAGAAGTTGTCTTGAATACATAATGGGTAATGGGAATAATGTACTAATATCTGACTATCATAGCTGTCCTTTATATTTGAAATTTCTCCATCTTAATTGTGGATATGTTCAGCTGACTGCTTTTTTAGTTTAAGTACTTATGTGTTAGTGCATCGCAATCATTTAACTACAGATAAGACTTAAGGTTGATTTCTTATATCAATTACTAAAACTGCAGCAAGACCTCAGCTGCTATGATTGATGTAAACAATCTTGCTTTGCACCATTGATGAGATTACCAGTGCTGTCATGGCCTTTACCTTTAATCAGATTTTATATTGTTGGCATCAGGCATTTTCACCAAAGTTGTACACACCATAGTGACATAAACAAACGTAATGCTGTTTGCCCCACAAGTGACTCAATAGCCTCATGACAACTATTAAAAGATTATTATTGCAGTTGTTTAAAGAATGTCTTTTACATTTTAACTGTCCCAATGTAACAGGGACAGTGTAATGTTCCTAAATTACATATTCCAGAATTTTTTCTGTGATTTTATTAATAATAGTTTAATTTTAGAGGACAGTAGAAATTTCTCATGTTATTCATGAAAGGAAAAATAAAAGCTGATAATCTAAGCAGGGGTCTCTTCTGTGACCTCTGCTTTTCGTGATTTTTATAAATGATTTGGATGAGGAAGTGGAAGTGTGGGTTGATATGTTTGCTGGTGACACGAAGCTTGGTGGAATGGTGGACAGTGTGGGGAGCCTGTTGTAGTTTCCAATGGGACATTAACTAGGCTGATAAGTGGAAGTGGGGTTCATCCTGGAAAAGTGTGAAGTGATTCATTTTGGAAGGTCAAATTTGAATAAAGGATAGGGGGTTAAAGGCAGGATTCTCAGGTGGCATGGTGGTTTAGTGGTTAGCACTGATGCCTCACAGTGCTAGAGACCTGGGTTCGATTCCAGCCTTGCACAGCTGTCTGTATGGAGTTTGCACATTTGCTCTGTATCTGCATGCATTTCTTCTGGGTGCTCTGGTTTCCTCCCACAATTCAAAGATATGCAGGTCAGCTGAATGGGTGATGTTAAATTGCCCATAGTGTTGGGGTGAATGGGTCTGGGTGACTTACTCTTTTGAGCGTCGGTGTGGACTTGTTGGGCCGAAGGGCCTGTTTCCATACTGTAGGGAATCTAATCTAAAAAAATCTTGGCAGTGTGGAGAAACAGAGGGATCTTGAGGTCTACATCCATAGATCCCTCAAAGTTGCCAACCAAGTTGATAGGTTTGTTAAGAGGATGTATGGTGTGTTGGCTTTCTTTAGCAGGAGGATTGAGTTTCGGAGGTCTATAAAGTCCTGGTTAGACCAGACTTGGACTATCGTGTTCAGTTCTGATCACCTCATTATAGGAAGGATGTGGAAGTTTTAAAGAGGGTGCAAAGGAGATTTACCAGGATGCTGCCTGGACTGGAGGGCATGACTTACGAAGAAAGGTTGAGGGAACTAGGCTTTTCTCACTGGAGCGAAGAAGGGCTTATGCCCGAAACGTCGATTCTCCTGTTCCCTGGATGCTGCCTGACCTGCTGCGCTTTTCCAGCAACACATTTTCAACTCTGATCTCCAGCATCTGCAGACCTCACTTTCTCCTCAAAAAGAAGAAACCAAACCATAACTTTCAGCTGGCTGTTTTGCTACCTTTTATAGATGTAAGCAACCACACTGAATTCAAGATTGTCACAAACAGTCCTCAATCAAAGCAATAAGTGTCTACAGTAATGCATGTCAAAGAAAACAAACTTAAACAGCTTGCAGCTGAGATTTGGAACAAAAAAGCCAAGAGGAGCTCAGGCAATTTGATGTAAAATAGAAAGGTCATGAGCTGCAGGATGCAAGTGCAAATAGTCAGCTAGTGTCAAATCAAAAGCTTAGAAAGCACAAATATAGTGTTTGACATTTTACAAACTCAAATCATGACTTTTTCAGCAAACACCAGTATTTCTTATGAGATCACAGACGTAGCAGCAGCAGCAGTCCATTCAACCCATCGAGTCTGTGCAACATTCAATTAGATCATGCTGATCTGATTATCCTCAACTCCACTTTTCTGACTTTCTCCAGAATACTCAGTTCTTTTACAGACCTGTCCATCTCAGCTAGAAATATACTTAATAAACCAGTCTCTGGAGTCTTCTATGGTAAATAATTCCACAGATTCAAGACCCTGAGATGAGAATTTCCATCTTATCTGTGTCATAGAGTCATAGAGTCATAGAGATGTACAGCACGGAAACAGACCCTTCTGTCCAACCTGTCCATGTCGACCAGATGTCCCAACCCAATCTAGTCCTACCTGCCAGCACCCGGCCCATATCCCTCCAAACCTTTCCTATTCATATACCCATCCAAATGCCTCTTAAATGTTGCAATTGTACCAGCCTCCACCACATCCTCTGGCAGC
>NC_057715.1:41326189-41366549 GCF_004010195.1 Chiloscyllium plagiosum
CAATATTCCAACAGTGGCCTAACCAATGTCCTGTACAGCCGCAACATGACCTCCTGTACTCAATACTCTGACCAATAAAGGAAAGCATACCAAACGTCTTCTTCACTATCCTATCTGCCTGTGACTCCACTTTCAAGGAGCTATGAACCTGCACTCCAAGGTCTCTTTGTTCAGCAACACTCCCTAGGACTTTACCATTAAATCCTGCTAAGATTTGCTTTCCCAAAATGCAACACCTCGCATTTATCTGAATTAAACTCATCTGCCATTTCTCAGCCCATTTTTCCATCTGGTCAAGATCCTGTTGTAGAATCATAGAGTCACCCTCTTCGCTGTCCACTACACCTCCAATTTTGGTGTTATCTTCAAACCTGTCCTAACTGGATAGCCCCTTTCTCTGAGATTATGTCCTCCGGTCTTAGAATCTCCCACAAGCACAAACAACCTTTTGTCTCTACTCTGTCAAGTCTTCTAACAATCTTTAATATTTCAATAAGATACTCTGTCATTACTTAAATGCCACTGAGCACAAGCCAAGCCTACTCAGCTTCTCCTCACATACCTGGGATCAACCTAATGAACCTTCCCTGGAGTGTCTACAGTGCCAGTATATTGTTCCTTAAGTAAGGGAATTAAAATCTGGTCACAGTATTCCATACACTGTCTGATTAGTGCTTTGTATGCTTTTAGCAAGTCTTTCATACTTTTATACTCCTTTCCCTTTGTCAAAAAAAGGCCAACAATTGTCATTGTCTACAGGCTTAGTACCAGAGGACTGGAGGATTGCAAATGTTGTGCCCTTGTTCAAGAAGAGCAGTAGAGATGAGCCAGGTAATTATTGACCACTGAGCCTTACATCTGTTCTTTGGAAAGGATTATGAGAGATAGGATTTATAATCATCTAGCAAGCAACAATTTGATTGCAGATAGTCAACATGGTTTCGTCAAGGCAGGTCATGTCTCACAAATCTCATTGAGTTTTTTGAGAAGGTGACCAAGCATGTGGATGAGAGTAGGGCAGTTGAAGTGGCATACATGGACTTCAGTAAGGCCTTTGATAAGGTTCCACATGATAGGCTGTTGGAGAAAATGCAGAGGCATGGGATTGACGGTGATTCAGCAGTTTGGATTAGAAACTGGCTTTCTGTAAGAAGGTAGCAAGCGGTGGTTGATGGAAAATATTCAGCCTGGAGTCCGATTACTAGTGGTGTGCCACAAGAAACTGTTTGGGACCACTGCTGCTTGTCATTTTTATAAATGACTTAGATGCAAGCACAGGTGGATAGGTTAGTAAGTTTGCAGATGACACTAAAGTCTGTGGAGTGGTGGACAGTGTGGAAGAATGTTGCAGGTTGCAAGGGGACTTGGAACTGCAGAATTGGGCTGAGAGGTGGTATATGAGGCCACACTGACTCCTCAGCTATCTCCTAAAGAACTATGGGATGTAGTCCGTGACTCAGAGTACAACGGAATCTTGATCAGATGGGCCAAAGGACTGAGGAGTGGCAGATGGAGTTTAATTTAGATAAATGTGAGGTGCTGAATTTCGGAAAAGCAAATCAGAGCAGGATCAATACACCTAGTGATAAAGTACTGGGGAGCATCACTGAACAAAAAGGCCTCGGAGTGTAGGTTCATAGTTCCTTGAAAGTGGAGTAGCAGGTAGATAGGATAGTGTAGAAGGCATTTGGTACGCTTTCCTTTGTTGATCGGAGCATTCAGTACAGGAGTTGGGAGGTCATGTTGTACCTGTACAGGGTATTGGGTAGACCTCATTTGGAATATTGTTTACAATTCCAGTCTCCCTGCTATAGGAAGGATCTTGTGAAACTTGAAAGGTTCAGAAAAGATTTACAAGGATGTTGACAGGGTTGGAAGGTTTGAGTTATAGAGAGATGCTGAATAGGCTATTTTCCCTGTAACATCAGAGGCTGAGGGGTGACCTTATAGAGGTTTATAAAATCATGAAGGGCATAGAAAAGGTAAATAGACAAGGTATTTTCCCTGGGGTGTGAGAGTCCAGAACTAGAGGGCATGGGTTTAGAATGAGAGGGGAAAGATTTAAAATGGACCTAAGGAACAACTTTTTCACGCAGAGGGTGATGCGCATTGGAATGAGTTGCCAGAGGAAGTGGTGGAGGCTGGTACAATTACAACATTTAAAAGGTACTTGGATAGGTATATGAATAGGAAGGGCTTGGAGGTAGATGGGCCAAGTACTGGCAAATGGGACTAGATTAATTTAAGATATCTGGTCGCCTTGGACAATTTGGACCAAAAGGTTTGTTTACTTGCTGTACATCTCTGTGACTCTATGACTCTATGGTCCAGGTGTTTTATCCATTTTCAAACTTTTCAGCTTCCCTAGAACCTTGTCCTTAGCGACAGTCACGACACATTTCTGCCCCTGACTCTTTTGAAGTACTGATATGTTGCTGATGTCTTCCACAATGAAACTGATACAAAGTGCCTATTCAATCCCTGTTCCGTTTCTTTGCTCCTTACGACTATGTCTCCAGCCCCATTTTCCAGCGATCCAGTGTCTATTCTTGCCTCTCTCTTTCATTTTAGATATTTTAAAAATTACTAGTTGGCTTACTCTTGCATTTCATCTTTCCACCCCAATTGCTTTTTTTTTAGTTCTCCTCTGCTACTTTTTAAAAGCTTCCCAATCCTCAGGCTTTTGAGTAATCTTCATTACATTGTAGGTTTTTTCTTTTGCTTTTATGCTGACGCTGACTTCCCTTGTCAGCCATGGTTATCTCATACGCCTTAAAATATTTCTTCTTCCCAGAGATGAACTTCTTCTGTGCCCCATGATTTACCATTAGAAACTCCATTGTTTTCCCTGCTAAGCTCCCTTTCCAGTCATCTCTGGTGATCTCCTCCCTCATGTCTTTGTAGTTACCTTTACTCAATGGTAATAACATTACACCTGAGTCAATCTTCTCCCTGTCAAATAGCACAATGAAACTGATACAAAGTGCCTATTCAATCCCTGTTCCATTTCTTTCCAGTCAAATATTATGGTCACTGCCCCCTAGGGATTCTTTCAACTTCAGCTCCCCAATCAAGTTTGACCCATCACACATTACTAAATCCAGAACTGTCTGTTCCCTAGTGGGGTCAACCATAAGCTGTTCCAAAACAAAATATTATAGACATTCCATAGATTTCTTTTCTTGAGATCCTGTACCAACCTAATTTTCCAAGCTACCTATATGTTGACGCCCCACCATGATATTGTAATAGTGCCTTTTTACATGTCTTTTCTACCTCCACATTTATTTTCCCCCCCTCATCCTGACTATCATAGTCTTTTTTTTAATCTTTGCAGTTCCTCAACCCTACCCACACAGATCCAATGCTTCGTAGTCTGCTTGATTGGCACCACATCCACAAACATCTGCTCCCTCCACCATTTATGCTCAGGAGCAACAGTTTATACCATTTAAAAGATAAACTGCAGAAATTCACCAAGGCTCCTCAGATAGTACTTCCAAATACATGACAACTTCCATTGAAAAGGACAAGGGCAGCAAATATATGGAAACAACACCAACTGCAAGTTCCTCTTTCAACCACTCACCATGATAACTTGGAAATATATCACTGTTCTTTCACTGTCACTGGGTCAAAGTCCTTGAGCTGCCTTCGTAATGGCATTGTGGGTCTACCTACACCAAATGGAAAGCCCCAGTTCAAAATGGCAGCTCATTACCAATAAAGTAAGAAAACAGGCATTGCATGTTTGAGGATGAAGTTTTTAAATTGTGCATTTGAGTAGAATTTGAGTAGATTAGTCATAATTTAATTGTCCTTTGCCTAGCTATAAACTACATGATGCCAAATTGTGAAATCCTCCATCTCCTGGAAATTGCATCACTCAAATAGATCAACATAATACTCAAGAAATAAAATATTATAAACCAAGAAACAAGGAATTTCATTTTGGGACCAATTTGGAAGCAAAACAAAGTTCAGTGTCAACAGTTTCAGCAAATTAAGGTTGTTATAGGCAATCATTTTGGATTTCATATTTAGACTGAGATCATTATTTTATATTGGATATTGTTTAGACATGCGTCAGCTGTGTCCCTTAGGACAGCTGACAAATAAATCATTACATTTGTAAAAGGGAAATTCCTGATAAAAGTAAGTGGAAATAAAAACTATTAATTAGATCACCCCACTCAAATAATGCATTCGAAACTACCTTGCAATGGGAAATAGTAGACATTGAACAGGGAATTTGGAAGGAGTTGTGGAAGTGATCATATCAAATGGAAAGCTTTGGAAGATACATTTTAAGGAGGGAAGAGAGTGGATAAGGTAAAGAGTCTCACATGTACAGTCTAGAATTCAGAAATGGTGGTTGAATGTTCTGTTAGCTGTGGTAGTGCAGAATTCCATGGAGAAAATGTTAAGATTATCATTCGTTCTAGCTAATGGGCTGGTTTTTACTGTAGAGATAAGCATTCACCTTAATTAAAGTGTAAATTACCATCAACTTTCAATGACCTCACGTATATATGAACTTTGATGAAAGAAGTTGATGTCCAAATAGACCGACCCTTCTAAAAGCTTGGCTAAACTTGCACATTGCTAAGATTCTTGCCATTGATTGAGAATGAGGAATATGATGTTGCAGCACTTATCTATTTAATAACAAATAAGCTTACCAGGTGATGTTAAGGTTTGTCAATGCCACTTTAAGTCAATTTTCAATGACACTGTAAGCCTTAGCCTTCGAATAAGGTCAAATAAGCCTTCTGGCACTGATTATTAACTGTTATAAATTTGTAGTCTCATTCCTTCAAATTTCATTATTATTGGACATATAAAGTCAAAATTATTTTTATTTCTTTAATCCCTCTCTTAATCTTGTTCCTTTATCATGCTTTTTTATTTGCTCTGTATAGGATTGTCAATAAATTAGCTAGTCTAACTAGTGCTTGCTGGTTCAGATCTCATACCTTTTTATGAATGGTTTATCCAAGACTGACTGCCACTCTTTCACAGTTACATCCATGCTCGGGTGTCTCTGGAGAGGGAGCCTGCAGTGCTCACTGGCATGTTCAAGGCCATTTGAGACCAGTGGGCAACACAGGGTCTGGAGTACATAATCAACCTGGATACTAATATTATGATTTAGTTCATTGCTCCTGTGGTATAATTTTCAGTTTTGCCTTTTGAGTTTTTATTTCTTTTTGGTTTAGTGTCCCAGGAAGATTTGTTTGTTCCCCTTTGTTCCGATTTTGGACCCCTTGGAGCTTCTATTTTATCCCTATACTGTCCTTGTCCCAGATGTGCTTGATGGGCATCCGTGAGGAGTAAGTTTTATTTTTAGTTGAAATCAGCATTGGAACTTCCTCTGGTTTTTAAACCATTGTTGTACCTACCTTGGGGATGTTCATGGAGGTGGAGCAGAGGGGATTGTTAGTTGTTTATTTATTTGTTTTCTTTGATTTTTCTTGAGTTTATTTTTACTTTGTTACCTTGTAGACCGTGCCCAAGAAAGTTGATGGTGATGGAATCAAGAGAAATCCACTTTTTTGCTTGTTTGTTTTTGATTCTTCCCAGAGTACTAGGGTCTACTTTTGTTGAACAAAGTCAAGGCAGCTTTATCTTCTTTAAAAGAGGAGAGTGGGCTTTGCTCTATGTTTCACCCAGTTCTGTCCCTGTCCAGGGACTGTCTAATTGGGACAATGTTGGGGTGTATTGGTTTTTTCTGTTTACACTTTTCGTTTAAAAGAGTGAAGGGCTGTTTCTTGGACTGGAGACTTGTGATTAGCATTGTGCCACAGGGATTGGTACTGGGTCCGCTGTTGTCTGTCATTTATATAAACAATATGGATGAGAATACAGAAAGCATTGTTAGTAAGTTTGCAGACGTCATCAAAATATATGATATAGTAGACAGTGAAGAAAGCTATCTAAGAGTAGAAAGGGATCTTGATTAATTGTGCCAAGAGGCTGAGGAATGACAGAGTTTAATTTAGATAAATGTGAGGTGTTGCATTTTAGTAAGATGAACAAAGGCAAGACTTACACAGTTAATGGTAGAGCCGTAGGGAGTGTTGTTGAACAAGGAGACCAAGGGGTTCAGGTATATAGTTTCTTGAAATTTGCATCACAGGTAGACTGGGTGGCAAAGAATACATTTAGCACCCTTGCCTTCATTTCTCAGACCTTTCAGTATAGGAGTTAGGATGTCATGTTGCAGGTTGTACAGGACTTTGGTGATTTCACTTTTGGAGTACTGTGTTACTGTTCTACTTTGGGAATGATATTATTACATTGGAAAGGATGCAGAAATGATTTATAAGGATGTTACCAGGACTGGAGGGTGTATGAAGAGAGTTTGGAAAAGCTGAGACAATTTTCATGGGAGTCTCCGAGGTTGAGGGGCGACCTTATAGAGGTTCTTACAATCATGAGGGACATTAATAAGGTGCATAGAAAAGCCCTTTTCCATTAGGTTAGGTGTGCTCAAAAATAAAGAGAATAATTTCAAAACAAGAGGAGAAAGATTTAAAAGGGATCTTAGAGGCAATTTTTAATCATGGGGGGTGGTTCATATATGGAATGAACTGCCAGAGGAGGTGGTAAATGCTGGTATAGTTACTGTATTTAAATGACATTTGGACAGGTGCATGAATAGGAAAGGTTTAGAGGAGTATTAGCCAAATGTAGGCAAATTGGATGAGTTTATTTGGGAACCTGTTCAGCATGGACAAGTTGGACCGAAGGGTCTGTTCCGTGCTGTATGGATCTCTAATTCTCTCTTTCTCTGACTCTAACTGACTGGTTAAAGAGGTACACTACAGCTGACCATATTCACATAGGTCCTGCATTATTTTGCAGGATTACCACGATTATCAACTCTTGGTACATGCAATCTGTCAGTTCAGAGTATGCATTGTTTGAGGTCATTTGAGGCCATTACTTCTTCTCTGTTTAGACTGCATCTAGATTCTATCTAACTACCCTCCTGATGGTGGAAGATAGACCACTTGTGAGTCTGAATAGAGAGGAACTTGCCTTTTTTACAAGATAGTTGTTTGCAACAATAAATACAACGACATTACAAATGATTATCAAGGTCTCTTAGACATTGTACCTGATGCCTTCAAGTGGAATTCTACTTAGGGAGATTCCCTGTGTCCAGTCCAAGACTGTGTGTGATATCAAAAATCCAAATTTAATTATTTCAGCAGCATTACCTTCTACAATAGCTCCTACTTTCACTGTAGGGAGTACCATACAAAATATTTCTCCAATCATAGTAAGGCACAACATCCTGTAGAACATACATGGAAATTAAACTGGGATCAAATTCTGGTCCATTTTCTACAGTGCATCGATATTACTTACATCGATGAATGATAAAAGCATGTTAGACCTCAAGATAAATCCATATCAACTAGTATGTAATGGCATGATATTGTATTTCAATAAATACAATGGAGACGAGTGGATTGACAGTGTTGTCCAAACTAGTCCATAATTCAATAGCCCCAAAATTGGGAATGACCATGTTCAAATGCTTCTAACAGACTCATTATTCTCACACACTAATCAATTCACTATTAACCCCTCACTCCCCTAAAATCTCTATCCTTCACAACACCTACCTCACAGTCATAGCTTCATCATCCCTTCACATAAAAAGCACCACTACAAGCCTCTTATTCTAATTTGGAATACTCCCAAGTATTCAACCATGACAGCCACATCATGAAAATCAATTGCACCACAATCGTTAACATAAACCCCTCTCTTCCAGGACACAATAACATCTGGCTAACTGCAGCAGTAACCAACCATTAGTAGAGAGTCTTAGTTACATGCCTTCATTTCCATGGAAGAGACCATAGACAGAATTATTTCAGAAGACTTGAATGAGGCTGTGGTCAGGGGTGATAGAATTGAAGACAATGATATGTTGAGAATAGAATGTTCCTTGGCTAAACATATTAAAACATGTACAGTTCTCTTTAAGGGCAGAGTCCTTGAGCTCCCTAGGAAAACACTGGTTAACAATCTCGGCGATGTTGCAATTATTGCCTTCTTCAACGTGGAAGGAGCCAAACACGGAAAAATTAATGAAACTATCACATTCTCAGCTACTGTCAATGCTGCTTTCTATCTGCATTGGGGTTGCAGTTCTGGCTGCAAGAGCTGACTGATTTCATTGTGTATGCCTTAATCGAAGTGGAAACATTCGAACAGACTGTACCTCACTGAGCCTGAGATAGAAGCATTGCTTCCTAAAGTTCCTAGATAGACAGTCTCCTGCTGGGAGTGTGTATTTCACTCTTCTTCCTTTATCTTTGAGAAACTGTCCTCCTCTGTATTGTCTCTTGGTCATTCTGTCAGCCACACTGCAAGCTAAGTGGGATGAAAGTATTTGCATCCATGTCCAGGATCATGTTTGTCTGTGTGAAATCCTGAAGGCACAACCACCTCAGGAGACAGGTCAAGGGTAGACTGGGAGATGATATGGAGGAATTTCTTGTATGAAGTTGAACAGATGTTTAATTTCACTAGGTTAAAAAAGGGCAGCACTGAAAATGATTGAGCTAGTGTTAAATCAGCACTGTGTCCGGAGTGGCATCATTATTGACATTCTCTTCATGTTTTGAAACACATTGCCTGTTCCAAGGAAAGAACCTTTCACCAAACTAGCATCCAGTTTGACCAGGATCAGAGGTGGGTGCACAAGTCTCATGTAGAACTTTGAAACTGAGATGAGACCAGAGAGTTGAAAGTACAGACACAACATGAGGCATTTTTTGTGACATTTGTCGTTTACAGTTTGTATACATATCTAATCTTTTTGAAGGACAAATGAGAAGGACTCAGTAAAGCCTGGCCATCAAAAAATAATGAAACTTGTTTAATTTACAAATGGCAAACAAATGGCACATTAACCAAAAAGATTCTATCTGGTCAGTTTTATCTTGTTTCTTGCCTTAAAACAATGTTACAGTGTGTGCTTTATTCAACCTTTGAAAGGATTATAGAAACTGCGAGATTATGTATGAAAGAGCAAAAATTCAGTCTGATAATTTCCTCAAGTCATTCTCTTTTATAATTAGATACTCAACATACCTTTAATCAGCTAATTTACATGGATTTGACATTAATGTAGAAAAGGGTTAAATGTACTGTTTTGAAGGCTGCTAATATTGTAGCATCCTTGCTTATATTATAGCTATTGTGACCTATACGTCTAGCATTTTAAGTAGGGAAGTATAAGTCAAATTAAATGCAATAACCACTGAATTGTTAAATTAATCTGACTTTAAAGGACTGGTCACTCATTCAGCAAACTTTAAAAGAAGATTCCAAAGCATATGCATGGATAACTAATCTAATCTAATCTAATCTAAAAAAATATTGTAGCATCCTTGCTTATATTATAGCTATTGTGACCAATACGTCTAGCATTTTAAGTAGGGAAGTATAAGTCAAACTAAATGCAATAACCACTGAATTGTTAAATTAATCTGACTTTAAAGGACTGGTCACTCATTCAGCAAACTTTAAAAGAAGATTCCAAAGCATATGCATGGATCTTTTAATTCATTTCTTTTTATTTGTCCATAGCATGTCTATATGAACGGCAAGGCCAGTATTTCTTGCCAATCCCTAATTGCTTTCCATATTTTGTAGTGAGCTCTCTGTTTGAACTGTTGCCATCCATGTAATTGATGAGGGGGAAGGAAGGTCTGGAATGTCAACCCAGTGACAGAGAAAGAATAGAGATAAATTTGGAAGCCAGGATGAGACATTGATATGAGCTTTTGCAGACTATTTGTAACAATACCCTACCTTTAATAAAAAGCAGGGATTGGTATGGAATCATAATGATCACTAACAATACGATAGAATCTTACAGGAGTCTGAGCAACATGGGCTATGGCAAGATTTGAAGCAGAAATGAGCAGGAAATGTGGTGCAGCCAATCTCAGTGGCAAAATCATTCTGCTCCACCTTTTATGCTTTTCACAAATAGCATGGCAAGATTCTGACTAATCGGCAGTAAAATGGCAATTGACTGGGATTATATACTTAATAAACACCTTATTAACAGCACAAATTGCCTTATGAATATTCACCCTCCCATCTTACCAAGACATCAGGAATACTCAGCAAGGAAACCTAAGCCAGTATCTGGCAGATTCAGCTCATCCCTTGCTCAAAACAACTTCCATGTTGGACACCAGTCAACAACATCTCACAATCTATGGACACCAGCTGAATGCACTCCTCCTCCGTGGATATTCGCATTTAGAACCAGGCAATGTATTATAACCATTCTGGAACTTGTACTATGCTCTGTGGAGCACAGTCTTGTATTGCAGTGTCCACCAGCAACTAGCACTGAAGGGCTGCAGTAGGCACATTTTGCACTCAGAGACTGGTAGTAGCTTCTTAGACTCAATCAGAATGCATCTTAGGACTACTTGCTCTCTTAACATTCATTCATTTAGCATCTATCCTCATGCTCACAGCATTTCTGCCTTGTCATGCAATCACACAACCAGAATCAATTGGGAATAGGCAGGGGTAACAGGGGAAGGCTGATGCCATGGGAAAGATACTCCATAATCTATTCTTTGGGATCAGAGGCTGCTATCTGGGGATAAGGAAAATGATAACTGTGAAGGAGAGGCATGTGCATTGGTAAGGGTGCGATACAATAAAGCATGGATTGGAATGTGGTCTTACCAGAAGGGGCTTTTTTCACAATCAGAAACATGTTGGATTCAAGGGGGTCAGTGTATGACTGCAGCTGGCATCATCTCATCATATGCCAAGGGCTAGAGGGAGTGAAAGTTGGATAGGGGCATGGTCATTGATTATTGAGGTGAGGTTGATAAGATGCTGTGAAAATATTCACTAGCCCTTGTGGCAGAAATGCCTTCTGAAAACTGGATGCAACTTAGACTTACCCAAAATACATGAGAATTTTCACTTGATCGAACAGTAACTAAAGCGAATCTATCAATGCACTGCTGCAGAGCAACACAGTTCTTAAATACTAATGTCGATGGAGAATTAAATTAGTACAGCAACCATGAGAAACTTCAATGAGACCTGGCTCAGCACAGATGCAAGTAGAAAAGCACCCTATGTTCTTTTATTTGAAAAGCAGCTTTTCTTTTCGATATAATATTCTTGGTTATTTGTTTATCACCTAACAACAATTTATACTATGATTTATCGTCACTGCTGAGCAATGAGATTGGCCCCAAGTCCAACTCAGCCAGTATGGGATTGTGCTACATCTAACCAAAACAGACACACAATCCATGTCCCCTTAAAAAGTCATTTGAAACAAACAACTACCTGCAGAAGAATCATGGTCTATCAATTGGGAAGATAGTAAGTGTCACTAAATAAAGAGAGTTTTGGATTTGTGGTTTCAAAAACAGGACATTACAAAATCAGTATTGAATAATACAAAATCTAAAATCATGGAACAATGGTAGGTTATAAAAGTTAAGTGCCAGATATTTCAATTTGAAATGTTTCAAATTTGATTTTAGTCTGGTTATCCTTTATATTGAGTTTGGAGCTGTAAATGATCTGAATTCTCTCATGAGAACTATTTGGATTTTATCATAAGCATTGATATTTAATTAGCGGTTCATGTTTATATGTTGAGGAATAAATTGTCAGTAAGAGCAGATGCAATTACTTCATTACTAACAATTATCTTCCTTTTAAACTACCTCTGAGCACAAACAAAAGTTTCTGTATTGATAGTTCCTCATTTGAAACCCTCTGGTATGATGAATGTTGGTGTATTGATGGCAGGTCATTGACCTGAAATGTTGGCTTCAATCGCTTGATGTTTAGTATAACAAAATCAGGATCCTGAAGAAATTGTTGTCCATACACATACACTGTTTTTCCCAACCTGAAAGGTTCTATCGTAGATTTCAGCATCAGAAACTTGGGCTACATATGCAGGACTTATCCAACACTTACCTGGTGACAATTACACAATTGAATCTCAGGTGTAACTCAGTAACTCGCCAGCTCAACTAAACTGAACACTATGACTATCTCTCCAAACACAATTTTGGAAACCCAACCTGATTCTCTCAACACTAACTCCTAATTTCATTACCCAATGCAACAGGACCCAACCTGACCTTTCTACCTTACCCCAAGGGACTAAATTAGCCCCAGATTCAACTAAACTATCTGCCTCCCCAGACATTTACTCTTGAAATAACTACCTCCTCCAACTAATCCCAACCCTATTACTCCTCTGCCTTGACCCAAGTACTCAATTGACCTAACTATCCTGACTTGAATATCGCTCTAGTTGACTTTTCCATAACTCGAATGACTACCGTTGACTTAGCTATCTCTCAGCTTGATAACTGTCCCCACCCAGCTACCTACCTAAATCACAACCCAACATGGCTGCTAGACTGGCACAACTATATTCCCCAACTGACTACCTGCCAGAATTGATTTACCCACTTACACAATAATCACCTACTCATTCAGTCACTCTCCACTCACCCATTCATTTCACCCACTGACTCATCCACCCACCTAATCACTCACTCATTCACTCCCTCAGCCAGTCATTCATCATTCATTGAAAGTCCTGAGGTCTTGAATGTCGTTACTGAAGGTGACAATACATAGATATATATTTTTGTTAATATATTTATCAGTTGCTTTACGTATGATTTTTGCTCCATTGTGAACATTTAGATATGCGGTCAATTTCTTATCTGAAAATCCTTGGGGTGATAATTATATAAAATCCTTGCTTTCTCATCTTGAGTATATGCAAATTAGTCTAATGAGGACACAAAAATATTTACTATGGATGTGGACATAAAACTGTTTGGAATGCTCCACATCTCTTTACTTATACTATTTCTTCCAAAAATTAGGAATACAATGGAAATCACATTTATGAAGTTTTATAATGACAAGCACAATAATGCCTTCATCTAATTCTCAGAACTAAATGCCTTTGGAAGTGAATGACATCGGGATCAATCTATCCTGTACTTTCTAGAGAACTAATTATTAACATGGCTTCTGTATTAGATTTGCAATGATGAAAAGTGAAAATGAAACTGAGTGACTAAATTTCCAAATTTCTTTTTGCGTAGGAATAGAAGTGACATTTTCTCGTTAAGGTCTGAGAAAATTAAGAGACATCTTGAGCTTGGTTATCTGTATACAGATGAGAGTCTTTTGGTTAAGGATGTGATGGAAAAATAATAGTATGCAAATAGCACACTATAATGTGGGGAATGTTATATAGTAACTTTGATAATTTAGAAGTTGGCATAGTTTGTGGATGGTTAAGCCTCATGCGAACACAACTCAGGTGCAATGCTCTGTAATTTCTATTTAACCAGCTTTATTTGTGATCAACTAACCATGGAACATATAAAGCTCATACTAAACAATAAATACTTTTCCAATACTGAATGATTTGCGTTTTGAATCTAGATGACTTCATCAGAGCTGAAGTGAAGTGTGGAGGAGGCTGCATTTATGCTATAGTTGGTGTCGGGAGAGGGGGGAATGTGGGAGTGGTGGAGTATAGAGTGCTGGTGGATAAAAGACGTTAATAGTCCAGATTAAGTGACCAGAATGAGAGAATGGCAGAACACTGGTGTGTCTAACTGCCAGATTTGAAAGAGCAGGCAGTTCCACTGGGTTTGGGGGGAGGGGAGAGAGGACGTGGTGACAGAGAATGTAACAAATAAAGCTCGAAGAAAAGGAAGACATGGGGAATGTAACAATTAAAGCGAAAAGAAAGGAAGAAATAAGAATTGGCTCACCATTTGAAGGTGTTGAACTCAATATTAAATCCAGAAGGCAGTAAAGTGCCTAGTCTGAAGATGAGATGTTGTTTCTCTAGTGTGTGCTGTGATTCACTACAGCATGCCAAGGACAGACAAGTGGGCATGCCAGCAGGACACCGTCTTAAAGTGACTGGCTACAGGAAGGTCAGGCCATGTTTGCACACAGACTAGAGGTGTTCTGCAAAGAGATCAGCCAGTCTGCATTTGGTTTCTCCAATGTAAAGTATGCCACATTGGGTGCAGTGAATGCATTACACAAGACTGGAGGAGGTACGTGTGAAATGCTGCTTCATCTGGAAAGACTGTTTAGGCCCTTGGGTAGTGAGCAGGGAGGCGATGAAGGGGCAGGTGTTGCACATTCTGCAGTTATATGGGAAAGTGCCATGAGAAGGGGTGTTGGCGTTAGTGTTCGTGGAATGTACAGACTGTTCCATCTCTCTTCTCAGACTATTTCACACGTGTTTGATATCACTGTTACAAAGTTCACATCATCCTTTTATTACTGTCTACAGTAATCAGTTATTACACAAAATGTGCAGCAAAAGTCTAGTCATCTGGTGCTGTGCACCAGCAAAATTTCAACCATTGTATTGCTTTCAAGCATTAGTATCTATTTCACATTCATCATGTCTAATTCTGAGTTAAAATTATGTTCATAAGGGGAATTGTGGTAACATTAGGATAATTGTAACTGTGGAGAATTATATAAAATGGATAATATTTATTCAACAGCTTATTTTGGATATTTCCTGAGAATTAACGTCACTTCTTTTTACTATGCCCTAACTGAACATTACTCCCATTAAACATTAAATCAATTGCACAAGTCAGAATTCGAGCATCAACTGAGCTTCCGAACTCAATCTGTTTTAATTCAGTAGCCACAGCTAAAATTAGGAGATAGTGAGGACTGCAGATGCTGCAAAGTCAGAGGCGATATAGGATGGATAAACACAGTCGGTTAGGCAGCATCAGAGGAGCAGGAGAGTTGACGTTTCAGGTCATGACCTTTCATTAGGATTGGGAGGAAGAAGGGGCTGAGAACTAAATAGGAGGGGGTTGGTGCTGGGGAAATTTAGCCAATGCTTCAGAAGGAAAAAAAGTCTTTCATAGTTTCTTAGATCTGCCTTGGACAGGAGATGCAGTTAGAAGCCATTAAAAAGAAGTTATAGAGAGGAGAGGACAGACAGGATGGTTTGTCAAAGGGAAGAGTGCACCTTTAAAAGGAAAAAAAAGAGTATATATATAATGTTGCATGAATCACACCAATAACTGCAGAGCTTTTTTTCCCCCTTTTGAAAGTCTAAGCAACTAATCTGTGCTAACAGCAAATTTCTATTTTCACAAAGCTCATTATTGGCATGCACTGTCAAAGTAAATCTACTGCCAATTTAAATTTCCATGTTAACAGCTTTATTTCTAATAATGTTCTCAAGTCTCAACTCTTTATGTTGAGCAAACTGTTTGGGCTTTATTCCTCGCCAAGCACAAGCAGTGGTATAAATTAATGATGCATTGTTCTACATTGATTGCCAACTGCTAATTAATCATGAAAAGTTACTTTTAAAATAACGTGGAAGACCTGTTAATGTTTCTTCAACATCATTGCGCAGCCGAATCAAATACAATAAATCAAAAAGGTTACACAGTCACAAATCATTGTCAAAGAAGGAGAGGTGCAAAGTTCAAGAGAAAAAAAATTTGTGGATGCAAGTCAATTCTCCCAAGATTGACAGATAGCATTAAACACCATGTTCTTTGAATGGCACCAGAAATTATTCTCTAAATATTGAATGGTGTCCCTACCCTCTGAGACAGAAGTCTTGAATTCTAGACCTATTTGCTCCAGAGGTGTGTGCAATTACATCTCTAATTAAAAAAAAACTCTATGTTCTACATCTCTGGACTAGGAGACCCAGGTTGAAGTCCCATCTACTCCAGAGGAATGTAGTCACAGCTCTGATTGGGCTGTTTGGAAAATATCTACAAACTGAATAATCTCAGGATTCTGGTACAGTGATGGTGTATTTGAGTTAAGTTTGTTTCATTGCATCAATGAATAATGTTTGATTTGTATTTGAGTCCCACTGGGTTCAGAAATATAGAATGACAACTCTGAGTACATTAATTTAAAAAATTAAGAATACAGACTTACCATGGACTAGTCTTCCAAAATCAGTCTTGTTCTTGGACAAATGCATCTCCATTAAGGACAAACATCTCAGTATTTCAATTTACCACAAATCCACTGATAACCTCACCATGCTTCACGTCTCCAGCTTTCAGTCTAAACATGTTAAAGAAGCCATCCCCTATGGACAAGCCCTGTGTACACACAGGATCTTCTCAGACAAGGAGAAATTTGATGAACTCCTAAAGATTCTTAAAGACACCTCTTATTAGAACAGGATATGATGCTCAACTCATCGATTGCCAGATCCAACGTGCCACAGCGAAAAACTGCAATGACCTCCTCAGAAGACAAACATAGGACACAAATAATAAAATGTCCTTTGTTGTCAAGTAATTCCCCAGAGTAGAGAAATTATGCCATGTTCTTCACAGATTCAACATGTCATCGGTGACGGCGAATATCTTGCCAAGGCCATCCCTATGCCTCCAGTTCTCACCTTCAAACAGCTGCTTAACCTTAAAGAGACCATAGTTCACAGCAAACTACCCAGCCTTCAGGGCAACATTGACCACAACCCTACACAACACTGACATGGCAACCACAGTAAGACATGCCAGATCATCGATATGGATACTATCATCACACAAAAGAACACCACCCACCATGTACATGGTGTGTACTCAGCTATTTTCCCTAGTGTGTCGGAGGCTGAGAGGTGACCTTATAAAAGGTTATAAAATCATGAGGGGTATAAGATAAGGTGAATATCCAAGGTCTTTTCCCCAGGGTAGCAAACTCCAGAACTAGAGGTCACAGGTGAGAGGGGAGAAATTTAAAAGGGTCCTAAGGGGCAACTTTTTCACACAGAGGGTGGTGCATGCATGGAATGATTTCCAAAGTAAGTGGTGGAAGCTGGTACGATTACAACATTTAAAAGGTATCTGGATCAGTAGATGAATAAGAAGGGTTTAGAGGGATATGTGCCTCACGCTGGCAAGTGGGACTGGATTAATTTAGAATACCTGGTCAGCATGGACGAGGTGGACCGAAGTGTCTATTTCCATGCTGTACATCTCTATGACTCTGTGACTCTATGTGACTCAGCCAATGTTGTCTACCTCACAAGCTACAGGAATGGATGCTTTGAGGCATGGTATATTGGCAAGACTAAGCAAATGCTACGACAATGGATTAATGGACACTGCGTGATAATTGCTAATAGGAGTGAAAGAACATAGAACATAGAAAAGTACAGCACAGAACAGGCCCTTTGGCCCACAATGTTGTGCCGAGGATTATTCTTAATCTAAAATAAAATAACCTAACCGATGCACCCCTCAATTTCATAGCCGTCTATGTGCATGTCCAGCAGTTGCTTAAATGTCCCTAATGACTCTGCTTCCACCACTACCGCTGGCAATGCATTCCATGCATTCACAACTCTCTACGTAAAGAACCTACCTCTGATGTCTCCTCTATACCTTCCTCCTACTATCTTAAAACTATGACCCCTCATGCCAGTCAATCCTGCCCTGGGGAAAAGACTCTGTCTATTGACTCTATCCAGGCCTACCTTGATTAGGTCACCTCTCTTCCTTCTTCTCTCTAGAGAGAAAAGTCCAAGCTTAGTCAACTTCTCTTCGTAAGACAAACCCTCCAGTCCAGGCAGCATCCTGGTAAACCTTCATTGCACCCTCTCCAAAGCCTCCATATTTTTCCGATAATAGGGCGACCAGAACTGGACACAATATTACAAGTGCAGTCCCACCAGGGTCTTGTAGAGCTGCAGCAAAACCTCATGGCTCTTAAACTCTCTCCCCCCCGTTAATGAAAGCCAAAATACACATGGTTTCTTAACAACCGTATCCACTTGGATGGTAACTTTGAGGGATCTACGCACTTGAACACCATGATCCTTCTGTTCCTCCACACTGCTAAGAATCTTGTCTATAATCCTCTATTCAGCATTCAAGTTCGACCTTCCAAAATACATAGCTTGGCATTTATCCAGGTTGAACTCCATCCGCCGTTTCTCAGTTCAGCTTTGCATCCTGTCTATGTCACTCTGCTGCCTGCAATAGCTCTTGATTCTATCAACGGCACCTTCAATCTTTGTGTCATTGACAAATTTACTAACCCACCCCTCAACCTTCGCATCCAAGTCATTTATAAAAACTATAAAGAGCAGAGGCCCAAGAACAGAGCACTGTGGGACACCACTCACCCCTGACCTCCAGGCAGAATACTTTCCATCTACAACCACTCCCTGCCTTCTGTCAGTCAACCAATTCTGAATCCTGATAGCCAAATCTCCCTGTATCCCATACCCCCTGACTTTATCAATGAGCCCACCATGAGGGACCTTATCAAATGCCTTTCCGAAGTCCATATACACCACATTTACTGCTCGACCTTCGTCAACCTGCCTTGTCACCTCCTCAAAGAACTCACTAAGATTTATGAGGCTTGACCTGTCCCTCACAAAGCCATGCTGACTGCCTTTAATCACGTTATGCTTTTCCAAATAATCATAAATCCTATCCCTCAGAATTCTTTCCAAAACCTTGCTGACCACAGACGTAAGACTGACTGGTCTGTAATTGCCAGGGATTTCCCTATTCCCCTTCTTGAAAAGAGGAACAGCATTCACCTCCCTCCAATCCTCCGGTACGACTCCTACGGAGAGTGAGGAAGCAAAGATCTTCGCCAGCGGCTTAGCAACCTCCTTTCTCGCTTCCTGGAGCAACCTAGGATAAATCTGGACTGGCCCTGGTGAATTATCAATCTTAAAGCTTGCCAAAATTTCCAGCACATCAACTTCATCAATCTTGATCTGTTCAAACCTGTTTCCCAGCTCTTCAAAGTTCTCATTCACAACAAGACCCCTTTCATTGGTGAAAACCAAAGCAAAAAAACTCATTTAGGGCTTCCCCTATCTGCTCAAACTCCATGTACAAACTCCCTATGCTCTCCCTGACCGACCCTATTAATCCCTCCTAACTGAGGAACACTTCAGCGGTCAAGGACATTCAGCCTCCGATCTTCGAGTAAGCATCCTCCAAGGCTGCCTTTGAGATACACAACAATGCAAAATCACTGAGCAGAATCTGATAGCCAAATTCTGTACCCATGAGGACAGCCTCAACTGTGATCTTGGGTTCATATTGCATTACATGTAACCCCACAATACCCCTCTGTATAAGATATTCCTTACTATTCTTTTTTGACACCATCACCTTGATAACTTGTTATTATCTCTCAACCTTAATTAGTTTGTACAGTTTTGGATTACTTTGTTACTTTAGATAGATCTTTGTTAAGTGATTCTTATACCTATCATGTTATTCCAGCCATTTGGTTTGTCTTTAGCATTACCTTATTTTCGAATTTTGTGATCATCTCTCTGCCCTAATTAATCAGATCATATATCATCCCTTCACTTGTTATTCAGCTGATAATATTTTATTCACACTGTTTGACACTTTTGATCACCTGCAAAGTCTTGTTATTCAACTTGTCGACACACCAATCACACTGTTTGTATTCATCTTTTGACACTCTTTATCTCCTGGAATTATTTTGTCATTATCTCTCTGCATATAAATTCTGTGCCTGTCCGTTTCCCTCCACTTCATGTGATGAAGGAGTAGCGCTCCGAAAACTTGTGATTTCAAATAATCCTGTTGGATTATAACCTGATGTTGTGTGATCTGTGATTTTGTCTACTCCAGTTCAACACCGGCACCTCCACATCATAAAAAAAATCAGTGAATGGAATACAATTTGAGCAGCCTTTGTCAATTAAGTGTTAATTGTTATCTGAAGAATGTAAAGGGTTGCAGAGAGAAAGTTGGTGGATGACACAAAGTGAATTGCTTATTCAGAGAACCAGTGTGGATGTGATAACCCAACTTACCTTCTTCTGTGCTGTAACATTTCTGATTGCCTAGTGTAAATAGATTAAAATATTGTCTTTTACCTCTAAAACATTGAAGCTATCCAGATACAAATTGTTCCTCTCTCATTGACTTCGACTGACCAGTTCTTCCTGTCCTTTTGCAACAAAATTAAGTAGCTACTAGTGTGCAGTCGTGTCTTTTAAGTTTTGAATTTCCACTTGACTGTCCAGAATTTCCAATTATATGATGAAAAAGTATGCCAAGGAGCTGACTGCTTTACTCCAATATCACTAATGAGTCTTTGCATCATTTTAAAATAAAACTTTCATCAATTAAAATTAGTTTGTTCATAGGCGGTAGATTGACACTGCAATTATTTTTTTTGTGATAAATCCATTTTCAACTGCATTCATCAAACTGCACCTGGTTTAGCTTTCTTAAATAGATCAAAGAATATGTTTTGTAGTGAATTTTGAAAATTGCATTTTAAATTGCTACCCAATTGCGTTGATTCATAGCAGATTTTATTTTTTCTTTGCCTTGAACACAAATGAATCTAAGCAGAAGCTCAAGAAAAACAAAAAAAAACACTTAGACTATAATTTGGCAACCCTTGAGACAAGTACCAGAGTGCAACTGTACAGACATAAATTTGGGAGAACTTCCAGTAGAACAGAGTGTAATTGATACCGCGAAAACCAACTTACTCCCGCAGCAATGTAATGAAAGATTCATGTCTGAATTGTTAAGTTAATCAGTGACTAACCATTTCGCGTCATGTCATAACTTTTATTATTTACTTAGTTACATGTTTTAGAAGACTCTGAAAAAGTGTTATCCTAACTGAGGAAATGGAAACCCACTGAATTGAGAGCAATATGACAGCATAATTGGACAATTTTCTTCATATCTGTAACCAAAGGGCATTGATGTGGATGTTTTTCAGGCCAGGAGGTGGTTTGCAGTGGTATTCTCAAGGTCAGTTTTTGCTTCATTATTCTTTTTACTTTGTATAAGAAAGTTGGACTTAGCTAAGGAAACACAGAATTCAAGAGTTGCTGGTATTTGGAATGCTGTCTATCTCTGCTACTATATCTATCTCCTATCAAGATCAAGCTCTGACACTCTCACTAATGCCAGCCACATCTTCCCATACCAATCTGTGACACCACTAAACCCACATGCCCTCTGCTCTGCCTACTTACTCACTCTGGAGCGTTCCCCACCTACACCAAAACTAATAGTTGTGCCACCCAATTGCATCTTCTCTAATATTTCTTTTTCAGACATTCCATGAGGTAAACAGCCCATAATAGGTCATAAAGAATCAAGACAAATTCTGCCCATTATTCAGTCTCTCACCACTTATGAGGAGAGGATCCTGACCCTGAGCGGTCCTAAACTGGCATCAGAGGCTGCAGTTGGCTTACTGTGCTAGGGTCCCCTGAGTGTGGTTATTGTCCTTGACTTGATTGATGTCTGCTGACAACCATGATAAACTTTCTGTCTGAGCTAAGCATCATGGCAAGACAGAATTAATATAAGCCTGATATCTATGGCATAGAGGGGAATGCACAAAATGGCAAGGCAAGGCAGGGATACTGTGAGTATCTAGGAAAGCTCAGGAAATATGCTATGATAATGGGTAAAGAGCCTGAATATGCAACCTGGTCCAGTCCATGAGCCGGAGGCATGTTCCTGAAGACATAATATCCTTGCTGCAGCAATACAATGATGGAAACTGGTGCAGCTTTGAAGTGCAGAAGATCAGTGATGTGCAATGGGGTTGTCAGAGGCTGGAACATGTTGAATGCCAATATCCATGGATGTTGGTTGTATGTTGCTAGTGCCCACGGGGTGTGCCCAAAATGTTGGTGCCTAATGTCTGACACTGAGACCTTTTGAAGCAAGCGACAAATTGATCACACTAAAAATCCACTCTGGTTTCCATGTTGAGCTTTTTAAATGGCCGGTTGTATGGCGAGTTTGTTATAGTTACAACTCATGATGGGTTGGGCTGTTAACAAAGTATTACAACGAAATAATGAGCATCAATTGGGAACTTGCCACTGCTTAGCGAGAATATCACCACACCGTTGAGCAAAGCATTAAAAATGCAGCAAGATGATCTTAACAAGTTGGATTTGTTGAACATCTCATACAATTCTGCCCCTCATCTTGTCATAATCCATACATTCAGAGCCTGTTACGATTCTGCTCAAAGATCTTCATTGTTTGACACTAGTGGATAATAAATTGGCTGATGCTTAAAATTAGATTTTGGAACCTATAATTTAAAGCATGTTATCTATGGGAAATACTTTAGATGTGTACTAGGGTTATTAATCCAAAAAAAAGGCTTTTGTTCAAAAGCTCTGAACAACTGTCACAATATCGATGTTACACTTAAAAAATGAACGCATGAACTTAGAAAATAAACCAGCTTTCAAGCTGGATGTGAGATGGGGTGTCCCAGTGCTGGACAAGGTTCATGTCACAGTTTTTATGCTTGTTGAGTCTTCTCTAGTTGTAAATTCCCAATCTGTTTGATCATTACCTGCAAGTGTCACACCAGTTTCAACGTTAAGCATACAGCCAGCAGGTAATGGATCTTTGTGTTTGACCTTTTTTCATATATTCATGCAGTAGCAATGCAGAATGGACATAACAAATTTCAAAATACAAATAGATGGCACGATGGCTCAGTGGTTAGCACTGCTGCCTTATGGCACCAGGGGCCGAGGTTCGATTCCCGCCTTAGGCGACTGTCTGTATGGAGTTTACACATTCTCCTCGTATCTGCGTGGGTTTCCTCCAGATGCTCAGGTTTCCTCCCACAATCCAAAGATGTGCAGGTCAGGTAAATTGGCCATGCTAAATTGCCCATAGTGATAGATGTGTTAGTCAGGGGTAAATATAGGCTAGGGGAATGGGATTTGGAGAGTTACTCTTCGGAGGGTCAGTGTGGACTTGATGGGCTGAATCAAAAACAAAGAAACATGGTATGGAGGGGGGTGGGGGGATGAGGCAACCACAGCTGACTAGGGAAGTCAGGGATTTCATAAAAGCAAAAGAGAAAGCCTTTAATGTGGTGAAGGGGAAACCTGAAGATTGGGAAGCTCACAGAGGGCAACAAAAAATAGATAAGGAGGGAGAAGGTTAAATATGAGGGCAAGATAGTCAGTAATATAAAAGAAGACTGTAAAATAGATCTACGAAGTGGATGAAGAACTGCCAGAGCACTGGTTCTTTTTCTGAAATTCTGAACAAGAGTCATGCCAAATTCAAAGCATTAACTCTGCTTCTTTTTCCACAGATGCTGAGTTTCTCCAGTTTTCTCTGTGTTTGTTGATGTTCTTCTTAAATGATGACTCAACCGTATGAAGTTCTGAGTATGCTGTAAGGCAACATCATGAAATGGCACAAAGCCACACACCTCTATTAGGAGAAAGTGAGGACTGCAGATGCCTATTTTCCCACCCATGCCCCTCATAATTTTGTAAACCTCTATAAGGTCACCCCTCAGCCTCTGACACTCCAGGAAAAACAGCCCCAGCCTGTTCAGCCTCTCCCCATAGCCAAATTCTCCAACCCTGGCAACATCCTTGTAAATCTTTTCTGAACTCTTTCAAGTTTTACATCTTTCTGATAGGAAGGAGACCAGAATTGCACGCAATATTCCAACAGTGGTCAAACCAATGTCCTATACAGCCGCAACATGACCTCCCAACTCCTGTACTCAATACTCTGATCAATAAAAGAAAGCATACCAAACGCCTTCTTCACTATTCTGTCTACCTGCGACTCTACTTTCAAGGAGAAATGAACCTGCACTCCAAGGTCCCTTTGTTCAGCAACTCTCCCGAGGACCTTACCATTAAGTGCATAAGTCCTGCTAAGATTTGCTTCCCAAAATGCAACAGCTCAGATTTATCTGAATTAAACTCCACCTGCCACTTCTCAGCCCATTGGCCCATCCCTTTGTTCAGCAACTCTCCCGAGGACCTTACCATTAAGTGCATAAGTCCTGCTAAGATTTGCTTCCCAAAATGCAACACCTCAGATTTATCTGAATTAAACTCCAGCCCATTGGCCCATCTGGTCAAGATCCTGTTGTAATCGGAGGTAACCCTCTTTGCTGTCCACTACACCTCCAATTTTGATGTCATTTGCAAACGTTCTAACTGTACCTCTTATGCTCGCATCCAAATCATTTATGTAAATGACAAAAAGTAGAGGGCCCAGCAGCGATCCTTGTGGCACTCCACTGGTCACAGGCCTCCAGTCAGAAAAGCAACCCTCCACCACCACCCTCTGTCCTCTACCTTTGAACCAGTTCTGTATCCAAATGGCTAGTTCTCCCTGTATTCCATGAGATCTAACCTTGCTAATCAGTCTCCCATGGAGAACCTTGTCGAAAGCCTTACTGAAGTTCATATAGATCACATCTACTGCTCTGCCCTCATCAATCCTCTTTGTTATTTCTTCAAAAATCTCAAACAAGTGTGTGAGACATGATTTTCCATGCACAAAGCCATGTTGACTATCCCTAATCAGTCCTTGCCTTTCCAAATACATGTACATCCTGTCCCTCAGGATTCCCTCCAACAACTTGCCCACCACTGACGTCACGCTCACTAGTCTATAGTTCCCTGGCTTGTCCTTACCACCCTTCTTAAACAGTGGCACCACATTTGCCAAACTCCAGTCTTCCTATACTCCTACTTCCTTTATACTCTTCTAAGGATTCACTCGATCTATCCTGTCTATACTTTAGATATGCTTCCTTCTTTTTCTTGACAAAACCCTCAATTTCTTTAGTCAACCAGCATTCCTTATACCTACCAGTCTTTCCTTTCACCCTAACAGGAATATACTTTTTCTGGATTCTCGTTATCTCATTCTGAAGGCTTCCCATTTTCCAGCTGTCCCTTTACCTGTGAATATCTGCCCCCAATCAGCTTTCAAAAGTTCTTGCCTAATACTGTCAAAATTGGCCTTTCTCCAATTTAGAACTTTAACTTTTATATCTGGTCTATCCTTTTCCATCACTATTTTAAATCTACTGACACTGACACCTCAGTCACCTGCCCTGCCTTATTTCCCAAGACTAGGTCAAGTTTTGCACCTTTTCTAGTAGGTACATCCACATACTGAATCAGAAAATTGTCTTTTATGCACTTAACAAATTCATCTCCATTTAAACCCTAACACTAGGGCAGTCCCAGTCTATGTTTGGAAAGTTAAAATTCTCTACCATAACCCCTCTATTATTCTTACAGATAGCTGAGATCTCCTTACAAGTATGTTCCTCAATTTCCCTCTGACTATTAGGGGTTCTATAATACAATCCCAATGAGGTGATCACCCCTTTCTTATTCCTCAGTTCCACCCAAATAACTTCTCTGGATATATTTCTGTGAATATCCTCCCTCAGTACAGATATAATGCTATCCCTTATCAAAAACGCCACTCCCTCTCCTCTCCTGCCTCCTTTTCTATCCTTCCTTTGTATCCTGGAACATTAAGCTGCCAGTCCTGCCCATCCCTGAGCCATGTATCTGTAATTGCTATGGTATCCCAGTCCCATGTTCCTAACCAAGCCCTGAGTTCATCTGCCTTCCCTGTTAGGCCCCTTGCATTGAAATAAACGTAATTTACTTTATTAGACCTACCTTGTCCCTGCCAGCCCTGACTGTTTTACTCTCTTCTGTTCTCAACTGTAGCAGTCTCAGATTGATCTCTTTCCTTACTATCTCCCTGGGTCCCAATCCCCCACCTTACTAGTTTAAATCCTCCTGAGCAGCTCTAGCAAATTTCCCTGCCAGTATATTAGACCCCTTCCAATTTAGGTGCAATCTGTCCTTCTTGTACAGGTCACTTCTACCCCAAAAGAGATTCCAATGATCCAAAAATGTGAATCCTTCTCCCATACACCAGCTCCTCAGCCATGCATTCATCTTCTCAATCCTCCTATTCCTGTCCTCACTAGCTCATAGCACCAGGAGTAATTCAGATATTACTACTCTCATGGACCTCCTTTTTAAATTTGTGCCAAACTGTCTGTAATCTCCCTTCAGAATCTCAACCTTCTCCCCTCCTATGTCATTGGTTTCAATGTGGACAAAGACCTCCTGCTGGTCCCTCTCCCCTGTGAGAACATTCTGCACCCTCTCTGAGACATCCTTGATCCTGGCACCAGGAAAACAACACACCTTTCTGCTTTTTCTCTGCTGGCCACAGAAACGTCCGTCTGTACCTCTGACTACAGAATCCCCTAACACAATTGATCTCTTGGAAGCCGACGTATCCCTTGTTGCATTCGAGCCAATCTCATTACCAGAAACTTGGTTGATCGTGCTACGTTCCCCTGAGAATCCATCACCCCCTACATTTTCCAAAGCAGCATACCTGTGTGAAATGGGTATATCCACAAAAGACTCCTGCCCTCGGTGCCTACCTCTCCTACCTTTCCTGGAGTTAACCCATCTATGTGACTGTATCTGAGACTTTCCCCCCTTCCTATAACTGCCATCCAGCACATACTGTTGCTGTTGCAAATTCCTCATTGCTTCTAACTGTCTCTCCGACTGATCCATTCAATCTGATATGATTCGCATCCAACAGCATTTATGGCAGATATAATCTGTAGTAACTCTTAAACTCTCTTTAAACTCCCACATCTGACAAGAAGTACATATCACTGTACTAGAGGCCATTTTTGCTCCTTCACAATCCACAGACCCAAAAAATAACACCGTCTTATTCCTCTATAAAACACTGCCCCAGGTTAAATTAATAGTTGTGGCTTATATTTTAAGTTTAATCAAGAGACATATCTCCAAAAACATATAATCAAGAAATAACCCACTCTACTCATTACTGCAGCCTTTCTGTTGGACACACTTAAAACAACAATTAACTTATTTGATTCTGTGCTGTGAACTTTGTCCAACAGTTCCTCCAAGATTAGTTGTGAATTTCACTGTTTGTTAATTTTCCCAGATACACTCTGATGTCCAGCAATACATGAATTCGAAACAGCAAAGGCAGTAACTGTGCAGGTTTGTTCTCTCTCTCTCTCTCCTGCACCGTCCTCACCATGTGCTTCCTTTGTCTGTTCTTCTCCCTTTATAAAACTACTGCTGTTTTGACTTTTTTTTTCCCAAATTTCCTCAACAATGCAACAGCATATAAAACAGTAATTGCTGCTTCTGGAATTTGAGGAAATCACCTCCAGCACCTGAATTACCTCAAAAAAGGAGCAGCTGTTACAGCCAGAAATCTTTCTCATGCCCTTAAATTTGGTGAGTTTACTACTGTTTCAGACAGGGCATGCCATGCCCCTACTACCTCTGAATAATGAAACTACCTCTGACATGTATCCTATATCCATCCTCAATTTAAAGTTATGTCACCTCGTGCTGGCTATCATGCTGAGATAGCAATGTGTAAAAAGACACAATATCATACTGAGGAAAAAGGCTCTCACCATCCACCCTATCTAACCCTCTGATTATCTTATATGTCTCAAATAAGTCACCTTTCAACCTTCTTGTCTCTAACAAAAACAGTCTCAAGTCCCTCATAAGACCTTCCCTCCATACCAGGCAACATTCTAGTAAAACTACTCTGGACCCTTTCCAAAGCTTCCATATCCTTCCTACAATGTGGTGACCAGAACCGGATGCAATACTCCAAGTGTGGCCACACCAGAGTTTTGTGCAGATGCAACATGACCTCATGGCTCCATAACTCAACCCCTCTACCAATAAAAGCCAATTCACTATATGCCTTCTTAACAACTCTATCAACCTGGATGACAACTTACAGGAAGCTATGTACGTGGATAACAAGATCTGTCTGCTCATGTACACTACCAAGAATCTTACCATTAGCCTAGTAGTCTTTATTCCTGTTGCTCGTTCCAAAGTGAAACACTTCATACTTTTCCGCATTAAACTCCATTTGCCACCTCTCAGCCCAGTTCTGCAGCTTATCTCTGTCCCTCTGTAACCTGCAATATCCAGTATCCGCAACTCCACCCACCTTAGTGTCATCCACAAATTTATTAACCCATCCTTCTACACCCTCATCTAGGTCATTTATAAAAATGACAAACAACAGTGGACCCAAAACTGCTCCTTATGGTACACCACTAGTAACTGAACTCCAGGATGAACATTTCTCATTAAACATCACCCTTTCATCATCTTCTTTCAGCGTGCCAATTTCTGATCTAAACCGCTAAATCACCCTCAATCCCATGTCTCCATATTTTGTGCAGTAGCCTACCATGGGGAACCTTATCAAATGCCTTACTGAAATCCATGTACACAACATCAATGGCTTTATCCTCAGCCACCTATCCTCACCTTCTCAAAGAACTCAATAAGGTTTGTGAGGCACAACGTCATAAACCATGTTAACTATCTCTACCTACCCTTCACAAAACCGTGTTGACTATCTTTATTCAACTTATTCCTTTCTTGATGATTATAAATCCTATCTCTTATAACCTTTTCTAACACTTTATCCACAACTGAAATAAGGCTCATTGATCTATAATTACCAGGGTTGTCTCTTCTCCCCTTCTTGAACAAGGGGACTGCATTTGCTATCCTCCAGTCTTCTGGCACTATTCCTGCAGACAATGACGACAAAAAGATCAAAGCCAAAGGCTCTGCAATCTCTTCCTTGGCTTCCCAGAGATTCCTAGGATAAATCCCATCTGGCCCAGGGGACTTACCTATTTTCACACTTGCCACAATTAAATGGTTTTGATCTGAAGACAAATCTTTGTCTTTTTTTTCTCTTGCCATGGCATATATGCTAACGGTAACCATCAGTATAGAATCCTACAAAACAAGCAACCTATTTCAAGAGCAGGCTAGTTTTAATTTGGGAATTATTCTGGAAGAGGTGAATTGAAAAATTCCTTGCTCCAGCTTGAAATGAATGCTCTCAATTTTTCACTGGCCTGACAGTTGTTATTCCAGTGTAAATTGGTATTGCAGAATCCTCTTTGGAACAGATTCTGAAGGAATTGTCAAGAAAATTGAAGATTCTGCTGGGTAATTCCCCAATGCTTGGAATCCTTCAGTTAAACAAGAGAACTCTGATGAAATTAAGTCAGCACGGAGGTCCAGTGGTTAGCACTGCTGCCTCACAGTACAATGCACTCAGGCTCAATTCTCACCTCGTGTGACTGTCTGTGTGATGTTTGCACATTCTCCCCGTCTCTGCATAGATTTCCTCTGGGTGGTCCAGTTTCCTCCCATGGCCCAAGATGAGCATGTTAGGTGGATTAGCCATGCTAAAATGCCCGTAGTGTCCAGGGATGTGCATGCTAGGTGGGTTAGCAATGGGAAATGCAGCGGTACAAGGATAGTGAGTCTGGGTGGGATGCTCTTTGGAGGGTCAGTGTGGAGTCAATAGGCTGAACGGTCTACTTCCACACTGTAGGGATTCTATTCTATTCAAGTAAATAGGAAATCTAGACTGTTATTTGTGTATTCTATACATAGCAACCTAGATGTTCCAGCTGACACACCACCAAACTGGCACCTTGACACTCTACCTACCTGGCACCCTTCCCTTAGACTGAAAACACTCTACTCTCACACTTACCTTATGTACTTACCTGTTGGCAGCAGCTGTGAAAGTGACTGACTTGATTCTGTATCGATAATTTCAAAGAACGACAGTTGACTGTTGTCAAGAAGGCAAGCAGGAAGCTGGAAGAACACAGCAAGCCTGGCAACATCAAGTGGTGAAGTCAACATTTTGGGTTCAATCTTTCTTCAGGAAACCGTTGTCATGAGAGGGCAGGGTTTGCCTTTCCCTAGCATGTCTGCACAACAAATTAAGTTAAGCTCTGATTTCTAATGGAGCCCTGATCAGAACATCCTGTCAGAAGTATGGAGATTTCTTCATTGGGAAAGAAGAAGGAATAAAGTGGCAATCTGTGTGAGATTTCAACTCTTCAGAAAACCCAGTCAAAAACGTACCTGGTGAAATCTGAGGACAGTAGGTCCAGTTGATTTTGGGATTGTTAGAGACTCCAGAAGCATTACCTCACATGCATGAGAGCTTGGAAAATCTAATTTAAAAACGGTGCACTAAAGCCAGACCTTCTAAATCAGTTCATTAAGCAAATATTTATTATCATCTATGACATGGTAAATGCTGTGATTGTGATTGTGCTGGGATTGCTGTGAATGAAGAGCATGTATTATCATTGAAAATTCATTCCCACTCATGGTCAAATATCCTGTTGTAATACCACAGCACTTTATAGTTTTGAGAACATATATCAGTCAAAGCCTTGTTTACATAAGCACAGTATATGTGCTGTACACTTCCATTACCTCTGAAAGTAAGTGCTTCTATCAGCAATATCAGTAAAGAACTGCAGGCGAGTGGCTCTATCTGCTGGGACATTTTAATGCTGGAGTTAACTCAGATTGTGAGGTATGGCTGCTTTGTAAATAACCACCAAAGGTTGTGGAAAATGAATGACAACAGGAAGGAGAGATTGCTGTTTGAAGATTAGCAGTAGAGATTTTAAAATATATACTCAGAGCAGCAATCTGTCTTGAAATTCAGGCACTTCATTCCAATCAAGTAGAACAAAAATAGCTGAATATGTAGTTATTTAATGGTAATCTGTTTTTATTCATCCTGGGAATCAGTTCTTACAATTGTTTATATTAGGTAGTCATTACAGTTGATGAATTCTACTCTGATCATTTTGTCTTGGTGATTTGAGGGGAAGAGCTCTGTCTGCTTGATGCTTTGAATACAATTTACAGTGTGAGAAAACCAGAACAAGAGAAATTTGGGAGTCAAATGCAAGCAGTTCATTTGATTGAAAACAATTTCAAGCTGTGATGCTTTTGGTCCTCAATAGTCTGTTTATCGGATGGCAGCAAATTTGAAGTTGATTTCCTGAATAACAAAGAAACAGTGGAGGTAGCAGGGATTGTGATTGTAGGTTATAGGCTGCATGGGACTTTGTGGGGTTGGGATGTGGATGGTAACACTCTGAACAAGCTAGAGTTAATGCTAGCTGAAGCTTCAATCCCAGACAGAAGGGAATTGGAAAATTGAGAGTGGAGGTGACAGGAGGGTGGATGAATTGCAAGTGTTCTTGGAGCAATGTTAGCAATGACTGCAATCTTAACCAAACTCACCTGCTGGAAAACTGACTAGACTGACAAGAAATTTGAATTTATATCTCCCCAGTATCATTTTACAATAACTTTAAACAATGAGAATTAAAATCAGGCAAGTAAAAATAAGAACAGTAACCTTTGTTTATATAGTATTTTTAACATTGCAATGTATGCCTTAGTGCTTCACAGTATCATCATAGAATCAAACTAACACAATCAGATACCAGACAAGATCATCAAAATGTTGGTCAGGTAACTAAGCTTTAAAGGAGCATCTCAAAGGAAGAAAGGTAAATTTTGAGGCAGAGATGTTAGGGAATGAACTCTGGAGTTTACAGTCAACATAGCTGAAGGCACAGCTAGCAGTGGAGGAGCAAATTAATTCAAGTGCAAAGAAGAGCAGGGAGTTACTCCATTCCTAAGTGCATGAAATGCACCATCTGGAAATGTGGTAAAGGAGACATACATAAAGGTGTTGAATGATTGTTTAGATCAAAATAACGTGGGGTATGGGGAGAAACAGGAGAGTGACACCAGCTAATGACGTTTTTAGTGGAGCTGATTCATGTTCAATGGGTCAAATGGCAGTTTCGGCACCACAATAGTCTGTGGCCTGGTCAATACCCATCCTTCAACTATTTACACACAAACAAAGTTGATTATCCAGTCATTATTGCATTGTTAACCACACTCATAATTTGAAAATAGGTGGATTAATTGGTGGAATACTGATGCTATTCTATGATGCCAACACTATTAAAACAAAGAAAAGGTAGTCTTGATTATAGAATGAAATTGGAATTTGACTTTTCAGACAGCAGTGTACAGTGTCAGGTTATTTTTGTACAAGCAGAAATGGAGAGGGCTAGAATCAAAGCCAGGGCATAATTTATTTTAAAAGGAGGCCATCAAGATGATTTAGATGTTACTGACTAGGACTATAGAGGGAAAACATCTGGCTCATTCATAGCAGTAATAAAAGAATAATAATGAGTCCAGAGTAAAGCTAAAGTGTGAAGATTGGTTATTGTCAACTTGCATCTAAACAGTCATAGAGTCATATAGCATGGAATCAGACTCTTCAGTCCAACTAGCTCACATTGATCATGTTGCCAAACTAAGCTAGTCCCACCTTCCTGCATTTGGCCTACACCCCTCCAAACCTTTGCTCTTCAGTTAATTATCCAAATGTCTTAAAACATTGTAACTGTGCCCACAACTTCCTCTCACAGTTCACTCCACACGAAAATCACACTTTGTATAAAAATGTTGCCCCTTACGTCTCTTTTAAAGCTTTCTCCTGCATCTTACAAATATGGGTGGCACGGTAGCACAGTGGTTAGCACTGCTGCTTCACAGCGCCAGAGACCCGGGTTCAATTCCCGCCTCAGGCGACTCTCTGTGTGGAGTTTGCACATTCTCCCCGTGTCTGCGTGGGTTTCCTCCGGGTGCTCCGGTTTCCTCCCACAATCCAAAAATGTGCAGGGGTTAGGTGAATTGGCCATGCTAAATTGCCCGTAGTGTTAGAGAAAGGGGTAAATGTAGGAGAATGGGTCTGGGTGGGTTACGCTTCGGCGGGTCGGTGCGGACTTGTTGGGCCGAAGGGCCTGTTTCCACACTGTAAGTAATCTAATGTCTGCTAGTTTTGAACTGCCCATCTGATGGAAAAAAAACCCTTGCTATTAACCTTATCTATGACTGTCATGATTTTATAAATCCATATAAGATCACCCCTCAATCTCCTAAACTCCAGTGAACAAAATCCCAGACTATCCAACCTATCTTTGTAACTCAAACCTTCCATTCTTGGCAACATCTTGGTAAATCTTTTCTGAACTCTCTCCCATTTAATAATGTCCTTCTTCTCACAGGGCAATCAGAACTGCACACAATATGGGCGGTACGGTGGCACAGTGGTTAGCACTGCTGCCTCACAGCACCTGAGACCTGGGTTCAATTCCCGCCTCAGGCGACTGACTGTGTGGAGTTTGCACGTTCTCCCCGTGTCTGCGTGGGTTTCCTCCGGGTGCTCCGGTTTCCTCCCACAGTCCAAAGATGTGCAGGTCAGGTGAATTGGCCATGCTAAATTGCCTGTAGTGTTAGGAAAGGGGTAAATGTAGGGGTATGGGTGGGTTGCGCGTCGGCGGGTCGGTGTGGTCTTGTTGGGCCGAAGGGCCTGTTTCCACACTGTAATGTAATGTAATCTAATCTAATACTCCCGAAGAGACCTCACCAATGAAGATAAATGTGCTAAATGTCTTCCCTGACTACCTGTGACACAAATTTCAAAGAATTATATACCTGAACCCCAAGATCTCACTGTTCTACAACAATACCCTGGGCTCGACTGTGAATTGTATAAGTCCTACACGTTTGCTCTTTTTCCCAAAAAGCAACACCTTGCAATTAAATTAAATTCCAGCTGTCACTCCTCAGTCCATTGATCCAATTGATCAAGATCTCTTTGTAATCTTAGATAATCGTCTTCACTGTCCACTATACCATCAACTTTTGTGTCATTTGCAAACACACGAACCATGCCTCCTAAATTCTCACCTAAATTGATTATATAAACGAAAATCAAAGTGAACCAAATACTGATCCTTGTGGAGCTCTGCTGGTCACAGGTTTCCAGTCCAAAACACAACCCTCCACCACAATCCTCTGTCTCCCACCATCAAGCCAATTTTATATTCAATTGGCAAAAGTGATCTGACTTTTCTAATTAGTGGAACTTTGTCAAAGGGTTTATATCTAAAGTCCAGGTGAACAACATCTACCACTCTGCTCTCATCAATATTTTTGGTGACTTTCTCAAAAGACTCAATCAAGTTTGTGAGACAAGAATTCCCTTGCACAAAGCCATGCTGACTATCTCTAATCAGTTCTTGCTTCTACAAATGCATGTAAATCCTATCTTTCAAAATTATCTCCAACAACTTACCCACCACTGATTTCAGGCTCACAGGTCTGTAGTTCCCAGATTGCTCCTTACAGCCTTTCGTTAATAAAGGCACAACATTTGCCACTCTTCAGTTCTCCGGCATCTCAGCCATGGTTATAGATAATGTGAATATTTCTGCTAGGGGACCCAAATTTCTTCCCTAACTTCCTACAATGTCTTGGGGTTATAATTGATCAAGTACTGATAATTTATCTATCTTTATGTTTTTTAAGATCTCCAGCACTTCCTCTTCTATAATAGATCGGTTTTCAAAACATCAATATTTATCTCCCTGAGTTCTCTACCCTCCATTTCATTCTCCACAGTAAAAACTGATGTAAAATATTTATTTAGTGTCGCTCCCATCTCTTGAATTTCAACACATAGATCAATACAATCTCATTGATCTTTAAGGGGCCGTTTCCACTTTCTCATTGTTTTCTTGCTCTTAACGTATTTGTAGAATCTCTTTGGATTATCCTTAACTTTATTTGCCAAGGTTATCTCAAATCTCCTTTTTGCCCTCCTGATTTCCCTCTTAAGAATATCCCTACACTCTTTATATTCCTCAAGAGATTCAGTTGAACCCAGTTGTCTGCATCGAATATATGATTCTTTCTTATTCTTGACTAGAATCTCAATATCTTTATTCATCCATTGTATCCTACTCTTACCAGCCTTATCCTTCACTCTAACAAGAACATAATGCCTCTGAACTCCTGTTTGAAAGCCTTTCACTTGTCAGTCATCCCTTTATCTGTGAACAATCTACTCCTATCAACTTTAGAAAGTTTTTGCCCCATTCCATTAAAGTTTGCCTTACTCCAATTAAGAGCATCAACTTTTATGATGTGGAGGTGCCCGTGTTGGACTTTTTTGGGAGGTTTATCCATTCCCACAACTATTTTAAAACTAATAGAATTATGATCATCCATTCTAAAGTGTTCCCTTATGAAAATTCAGTGACTTGCCCTGCCTTATTTCCCAAGAGAAGGTCAAGTTTGCTCCTTCTCTAGTCGGTATGTATACATAGTTATAGAGTCATAAAGACTTACAGCACGGAAACAGATCCTTCGGTCCAACTTGTCCAGCGACTAGATATCCTAAATTAAACTAGACCCACCCATTTGCCAGCATTTGGCCCATATCCCTCTAAACCCTTCCTATCCATACACTCATCCAGGTGCCTTTTAAATGTTGTAATTATACCAGTCTCCACCACTTCATAGTGATAAAGAAAGCGTCCTTCAACACATTTAACAAATTCCTCATCATCCAAGCCTTTAACTCTGTGAGAAACAAAAATGTAGAGAGATCTCAGATATACTTAAGAGTAATTGGTCATATTATAAGGGGATTTTAATTTTCCAAATATTGACTGGTTTGAGATTGTGTTAAAGGCTTGGATGGTGATGAATTTATTAAATTTCCCTCTGACTTTTTGGGGGGCTGTAGTACAATCCCATCAAGATGATAATTCCTTTCTTATTTCCAATTTCTACCCATATAATTTCACTGGACAATCCCTCAGAAATCCCTCACAAAAACAAAATTGCTGTCAGATCATGCCAGTTGCCATTCTGAGGAGTAGGAGCAGATCAAAGATGGGCCAATAGGGCACTGTAGAGATAGTAATGCATGTATAAAATGAAATATTATAGTCAATTTTATGGTACCACTATCCAGATGGATAAGAATAGAACAAGAGAATTGCCATACAGATGAAACTATGAGTGTTAAGAGAAGAAGGAAGCTTCCTGAATTTTATTAAAAGATCTTTGTGAATCTGAAGAAAGCTACTGCACCACATCAACAGGCATTGAGGATCACATCAAATATGCAAGATAGAAATTAAATTGTGAAAAGAGTGGCGCAGAACAGGAAGAATATTCACCAGATATTAATCAAGCAGTAATCACATTAGTTGATTTGTGAAAACCTTCAGCTAAATAACTTGCTACTCATATTTTAGGAGCTATTGGTGGACATGGTCTGGGAATATTCTGAATGTCTCTTACCCAAAACACAGCTAATTACATGGTGGAAGGTTATGATGCAAATGAATATAATTTTAAGACGCAAGCTCAACCTAAAAGCATGTTTGTGAAATGTTTGACAAAAGGAATTTGCAAAATTAGAGAAGGGGAGATGTTTTATTCAATCACCGCTGCTCCCTCACCACCCGATGCCTGGAGAAAGAATGCCTCATCTTCCGCCTCGGTACACTTCAACCCCAGGGCATCAATGTGGACTTCACCAGTTTCCTCATTTCCCCTTCCCCCACCTCACCCCAGTTCCAAGCTTCCAGCTCAGCACTGTCCACATGACTTGTCCTACCTGCCTATCTTCTTTTCCACTTATCCACTCCACCCTCCTCTCTGACCTATCACCTTCATCTCACCCCCCTCCACCCATTGTACTCTTTGCTACCTTCCCCCACCCTCCTCCCTGACCTATTACCTTCATCCCCACACCCACTCACTTATTGTACTCTATGCTACTTTCTCCCCAGCCCCCACCCTCCTCTCATTTATCTCTCCACCCTTCAGGCACTCTGCCTGTATTCCTGACGAAGGGCTTTTGCCCAAACCGTCGATTTTCCTGCTCCTCAAATGCTGCCTGAACTGCTGTGCTTTTCCAGCACCACTCTATTCCGGGTTTTATTCAATTCCCAACTCAATCTCCAACTGTCAGATTAAGTAATCAAACAAGGCATTGGATAAAGCTGAGCTAAAATACGCTCAGACAAACTCTCCAGCAAGTTTTTCAATTATATAAGTACTTCAAAGTATGATGTATGCAAACTGTACCGCTGGTGACAAAATAATGATTCTTGCTTTGTAACAATCTCATATTAAGTAATCAGCTTAACTTCTTATCTGCATGGGAAATCCTCATTGCCAATCAGACTGCCATATACTCTGCTTTAGGCCTTCTTCTCTGCTTCCGTATGTTTGATGTGGGCCTCTCCTCTCCATGGTTCAGTGGACCTTTGAGTCTATTGCTCAGTGCTTCCTATTGACGCTGAGCTTCTCCCAAGTTATTTCCCACTTCTTGGCTAAATCGCTGGGTGGGTCTTATTGTTTACCAGTTATACTTTACCATCAATGAGCTTCACTTTGGGGTCTTAGTGCCACTGGTCTGTGGGTCTGGTCACAACAAGCATCATGTAGTAACACAGAGGTCTACATTCTTATGGGTGAATATAAACAGGTTTTATCACATGTAACTATTTATAAGACATAGTAAGACAGATTCAGAATCCAATTCCTTTTGATCCAATGTCAGTAAGACAAAATTTATTTTTATGCTTAGTAGCTATTCTTAGTCTAAAAGTATAATTAACGTTTTACTCTAGTGACTAGCACTCTCATACGAACACAGTTCATCACCTTCAGAGATAAACAGGTGTCAGTATTCCTGTCAACAAGAATAACTGGTTTACAATGCATGCATTCCAAGAATCTCAGACAGTGTTAGCCTGTTGTTTAGGGCAGGAATTCTTGTTTGATCCAAGCTTAGTGCTAAAATAAGATTCCCAGTCATCTGCGGCACAGAAAGAGACAATTATGACCACATGTCTCTGCTGGTTCCTTGCTAGATGATATAATTTGGAGTTGCATTACCTCCGGAATTGAAGCAAGGTATCTGTGAGTTGAAGAAATAATTGTACAACACAGAAAACCAAATATCCTCCATTGCAACAGTTTTGAGTTGCTAAGATATAGATATGTGTTGCTAACTTTGGAGCATGGAAAATTGCTATCAGCAACATTGTTAAGCAAATGATTTTGCATCAATTTTTTTCTTTGTTATTTTATGAGCAACATCAGTAATTTAAATGAAACAACTTCTCTTGAAAAGCTGTACAAGATATTTGATATGAACAGGAAAGTTCATTTAATAATACTGGACACAATTTGGATGTGTTATGCTTCATTCAATTAGCATGCCTCATACTATTTTCAAAAAATGTGTTATCCCACCCACATAAAAATATACATCTCTTAAGACCATAAGACATAGGAGTGGAAGTAAGGCCATTCGGCCCATCGAGTCCACTCCGCCATTCAATCATGGCTGATGGGCATTTCAATTCCACTTACCCGCATTCTCCCCTTAATTCCTTGTGACATCAAGAATTTATCAATCTCTGCCTTGAAGACATTTAGCGTCCCGGCCTCCACTGCACTCTATGGCAATTCCACAGGCCCACCACACTCTGGCTGAAGAAATGTCTCCGCATTTCTGTTCTGAATTTACCCCCTCTAATTCTAAGGCTGTGTCCACGGGTCCTAGTCTCCTCGCCTAACGGAAACAATTTCCTTGTGTCCACCCTTTCCAAGCCATGTATTATCTTGTAAGTTTCTATTAGATCTCCCCTTAATCTTCTAAACTCCAATGAATACAATCCCAGGTTCCTCAGCCGTTCCTCGTATGTTAGACCTACCATTCCAGGGATCATCCGTGTGAATCTCCGCTGGACATGTCCATTGCCAGTATGTCCTTCCTGAAGTGTGGGGACCAAAACTGGACACAGTACTCCAAATGGGGCCTAACTAGAGCTTTATAAAGTCTCAGTAGCACAACGGTGCTTTTATATTCCAACCCTCTTGAGATAAATGACAACATTGCATTCGCTTTCTTAATCACGGACTCAACCTGCATGTTTACCTTTAGAGAATCCTCAACTAGCACTCCCAGATCCCTTTGTACTTTGGCTTTATGAATTTTCTCACCGTTTAGAAAGTAGTCCATACTTGTATTCTTTTTTCTTGTTTCCTGTCTTGTTGATTCTTATAATTTTATTTCCTCATTGCAAGTGCACTGAACACTACTGTTATTGCAAACATTCATTCTGTTGACCATCATTAGCAATGTATGCCCGCCCCTTGATTTCAATTGGTTTATACAACTCTATGAAGCTTCTGTTTTTGCATTCACATAGGAAGCCACCAGGAGCATCTATTACTAAATCATGTGAAAGCCACCATTTTGCCTGCCCAAGTTTTAAAAGAAAACTGCCTTCAACATTTATGAACACCACTTCTGTACATACTGGTGGCTGCTCGAAAGTGATTTTCATCATTGTCTGGGAACAACTTATTTTCTCTTGGTTTGGAAGATTTATCCTTGTTAATGAATATTTTCTGCTTGTAAGGATGCAGCAATATTCCAATAAAACCAGCAAAACAACCTCAAGATTTCTATAAACTGTACCAGCTAAGTTTTCAGAACGTAATGTTGAAAAAGAGGGATGTTAAGATTGGGGTTAATAGTTGCATGCAGGAAGACATTGAGTTGGGACACCCCTTTAATAAGTCACCTTCAACCTGATGCCTTCTGTATTTTAATGCAGCTTGAAACATTGTATGAGAGCAAACCTGCTGAGGGAGAAAGGCTGTCAATTTTACTTTGTTAATTGCTCAATTAGTATAAGTATTAACATAGCTTTTAGAAAGTAATTGTCAGTGCAATGGGCTTTCAGGCTTTCTGCAACACTGCAATAGAAGCCTGTAGCAACTGAGGTTCCAAATACATTATTAAGGATATCATCTACAGGGCTGATTTTTTTTTCCCTGATTGTGTGAAAAGCTTTCTCCAGTGCATTTGTGCTCAATGGTTACTTTCTTGAAAAAAAATCAGCCATGGGATTGGAGAATCACTAATGCCAGCTTACATAGAGATCTTCCAACATGACCTCCATTTTCCCCAATTATGGATTCCCTTCACTGTAGTAACTGAACCCTCTGTCATGCCTGACCCATTTCTGCCCTCACAACTTCCCCTTCTTTCCAGCACAGTTGTAGAGTTCATCTTCTCACTTTCCACACCATTAGTCCCTGCATTCAAAGGATCATAGTCTTCAATTTCTACCATCTCTGGCAGGCTGTTGCAAGTTTCAAGAAGACCTGGAACACAATCTGCACATACCTCTTCTGAGATTGGAGTCACCATTGTGAGGGTAAGAGGCAATTACCCCCTCAACTCTACTTTCTTGTGCTGCACAGCTTTTGAAACCCCTAAATATAATTAACGAGGTAAAAACAATGACTGCAGATGCTGGAAACCAGATTCTGGATCAATGGTGCTGGAAGAGCACAGCAGTTCAGGCAGCATCGAGGAGCTTCAGCAAAATCGACATTTCGGGCAAAAGCCCTTCATCAGGAATAAAGTCAGAGAGTCTGAAGCGTGGAGAGATAAGCTAGGGGAGGGTGGGGAGAGAGTAGCATAGAGTACAATGGGTGAGTGGGGAGGAGATGAAGGTGATAGGTCAGGGAGGAGAGGGTGGAGTGGATAGATGGAAAAGGAGCTAGGCAGGTCGGACAAGTCCGGACAAG
>NC_057715.1:41367011-41372288 GCF_004010195.1 Chiloscyllium plagiosum
TCTATGCTACTCTCTCCCCACCCCCACCCTCCCCTAGCTTATCTCTCCACACTTCAGGCTCTCTGCCTTTATTCCTGATGAAGGGCTTTTGCCCGAAATGTCGATTTTGCTGAAGCTCCTCGATGCTGCCTGAACTGCTGTGCTCTTCCAGCACCATTGATCCAGAATCCCTAAATATAATTGCCAGGTTTTAATGTAACAATTGATAATAGAGCTTTTCCTGCAAATATTAAGTTGTCCATTACGTTGACCACCATTTTGTAAATATTAGCATGTGTTACAGTATGTTTTCCAGTGGAGAACATGTCATAATGATTTCAGAACTGTAGAAAACATGTGATATGAAACTCCCTTGTCACATTTTAGGTTGAGATTTAAATTTCAGGTAATATTTGCTTTTAGAAAAGTGACCTCACTCTTGAACATAACAAATTTGAAGTAATTATTAGGCTCTAATGGTTGACAGGCAATTCATTTTCAAATGAAAATGAACATTATAGACATAGAGTCAGAGAATCCGACAGCATGGAAACAGGGCCTTTGGATCAAAATCATCCATGCCGACCAAAATGTCCATCCATACTAATCCCACTTCCCTGCACCTAGCCCATTTCTTTCTGTCTGTGTATTTGTCCAAATGCCTTCTAAATCTTGTTAATGTATCTGCCACAACCTCTTCTGCTGGCAGCTCATTCGAAAGGTGAAAGTGAGGACTGCAGATGATGGAGATCAGAGTCAAGACTAGAGTGGTGCTGGAAAAGCACAGCAGGCCGGGCAGCATCCGAGGAGCAGGAAAATCGATGTTTTGGGCAAAAGCCATTCCATATGCATACTACCCTCTTTGTTTAAAAAAAATGCCCCTCAGGTTCCCTTTCATTGTTTTCTCTCACTCTTAACCTATGCCCTCTCATTCTGGACTCCCCCACCCCAGGGAAATGACCTTGTCTGCTTACTCTATCCATGCCCCTCATGATTTTATAAACCTCTATAAGATCATTCCTCAGACTCTGACACTCCAGGGAAAATAGCACCAACCTATTCAGCCTCTCCCTAGAGCTTAAACCCTCCAATCCACTTTTCTGAACCTTTTCAAGTTTCACAAAATAAGGTTTAAAAGGGACCTAAGGGACAGCTTTTTCATGCAGAGGATAGTGCATGTATAGAATGAGCTGCAGAGGAAGTGGTGGAGGCTGGCACAATTGCACCATTTTAAAGGCATCTGGACGGGTATACAAATAGGAAAGGTTCAGAGGGATATGGGCCATGTGTTAGCAAATGGGACAAGATTAATTTAGGATATCTGATTGGCATAGACAAGTTGGACCATAAGGTCTGTTTCTGTTTTATACATCTCTCTGACTGTATGACTCTATGATGCCCTCTAGTCCTCGATTTCCCCAACCCTGGGAAAAAGACTGAGTGCATTCACCCTATCCATGCATCTCATGATCTTATACACTTCTATGAGATCCTCCATCAATCTCTGATGCTCCAAAGAAAAATGTCCTACCTTATAACTCAGACCCTTGAGTCCTGGCAAAATCCTTGCAAATTTCTTCTGCAATGTTTCCAGTTTAATTATATCCTTTCTATAGCAAAGTGACCAAAACTGAACACAAGATTCCAATTGCGGCCTCACCAATTTCCTGTACAACTGTAACATAACTTCCCAACTTCTATACTCAGTGCCTTGACCGATGAAGGCCAGCGTGCCAAAAGCTTTCTTCACTGCCCTGTCTACCTCTGACTTCACTTTCAGAGAACCATGCATCTGAACTCCAAGATCCCTCTGTTCCACTGCACTCCTTAAGGCCCTACCATTCACCATGCAATTCCTGTCTTGATTTGACTTTCCAAAATGAAGACCTCACACTTATCTATAAAAAACTCCATCTGCCAGTTCTCGGTCCATTTCCTCTATTGATCAAGGTGCTGCTGTAATTTCTGATAACCTTCCCCACTGTTCACGATATGGTCTATTTTATTGTCATTCCAAACTTTCTAATCATGCTTTGTATATTCTCAACAAAATCATTGGCCTAGATAACAAGAAACAATGGACCCAGCACAGAACTCTGAGGTTTACTACTAGTCACAGGCCTCTAGTCCAACGAGCATTCTTCCACTATTACCCTCTGCCTCCTACCATCATGACAATTGTGCATCCAATTTGCCAGCTCCCCCTGGATTCTATGTGATGTAACCTTTCAGAGCAACTACCATATGGAACCTCTTTTCTGAACCTCATCAGTGGCATTACTGAAATCCATATTGATTATTTCTACTGTTCTGCCCTCAACAACCTTCCTGGTTACTTCATCAAAAAATCTAACAAATTTGTGAGGCATGATCTCACATTCACAAAGCCATGCTGATGCTCCTAATCAAAACTTGTCTTTCCAAATGCATGTATATCTTATCTCTCAGAATCTTCTCAAATAACGTACCTACTCCACAGATGTTAAGCTTACTGGCTAATGATGATGCAAATATATCAGCCAGAGCGCCTACAATTTCTTCCTTCACCTCTTGCAGGGTTCTTGGATATATCTAGTCAGGACAAGGAGATTTGTCCAAGTTCACGTATTTTAATACATCCAACACCTCCTCTACTTTGATATAGACTGTCTCCAATATATCACCTCTAACCTCCCAATTCCCAATTTTACATTAGATTAGATTAGATTACTTACAGTGTGGAAACAGGCCCTTCGGCCCAACAAGTCCACACCGACCCACCGAAGCGCAACCCACCCAGACCCATTCCCCTACATTTATCCCTTCATCTAACACTATAGGCAATTTAGCATGGCCAATTCACCTAACCTGCACATTTTTGGTCTGTGGGAGGAAACCAGAGCACCTGGAGGAAACCCACGCAGACACGGGGAGAATGTGCAAACTCCACACAGTCAGTCACCTGAGGCGGGGATTGAACCCGGGTCTCTGGTGCTGTGAGGTAGCAGTGCTAACCACTGTGCCACCATGCCGCCCTCCACAGTAAACACAGGGGAGAAATATTCACTGAGGACCTCGCCCATCTCCTGAGGTTCTACACATACAAGCCAACTTTGGCCCTTGAGGGGTCCTATTCTCTCTCCAATTATTCTTTTTTCCTTTAATATACTTAAAGAATCTCTTTGGATTCACCCTAATATTCTCAGCCAAGGCTATCTTGTGCCCCCTTTTCACCCTCTTGATTTCCTTCTTCAGTAAACTCCTGTATCCCCTATATATCTCCATGATTCCCTTGATCCCAGCTACCTCTACCTGAGCCATACCTCCTTTTTTCAGATAAAGCCTCAATATCTCTTGTCATCCAAAATTCCCCATTCCTGCCAACTTTGCCCTTCAACCTCACAGGAACATATAAACCTTGAACTCTAGCTGCTTCGCTTTTAAACTATTCCAATCAACCCCTGAAAGTTCCTACCTAATTCCATCAAAGTTTACCATGCCTCAATTTAGAACTTGAACCTGTGGACCAGTTTTGTGCCTCTCCATAACTATTTTAAAATGAATAGAGCTATCATCATTGGACCCAAAGTGCTCCCCCACTGTCACCTCCGTCACCTCCGTCACCTACCCTGCCCTAATTTCCAAGAATAGGTCGAGTTTTACTCCTTCCCAAGTAGGACCCTCTATATACTGCTTGAGGAAACCTTCCTGACCATACTGAACAAATTCCACCCCATCTAAGCTCTTAATGCTAAGGCTGTCCCAGTCAATGTTAGGAAAATTAAAATCCCTTATTATGACAACCCTATTTCTCCTGCAAGTCTCCCTAATATCCTTGCACATTTGTCTCACTAATTCCTATTGACTGTTTTGGGGGCCTATAATACAACCGCAATAGCGTCACCATTCCTTTCTTATTTCCTAAATCCACCCACAAAGCCTCACCGGATAGTCCTTCAGTTATTTCATCTCTGATTACTGCTGGGATACTCTTCTTAATCCAAAATGTGACTCCCCCTCCTCTCTTTCTACCACCTCTGTTCCTCCTAAAGCACCTGTACCCCGGCATATTAAGCTGCCAGTCCTGTCCCTCCTTAACCATCTTTCTGTAATAGCTATAATATCCTAGTTCCACATATTATCCCCACCCTGAGTTCATCGGCCTTACTTGTATTGAAATAGATGCAATTTAATCCAATTCCTTGCTCTCTGTCATGTTCCAGCTTGACCCAACTCAACTTACTATTTCTGATTACTGTATCACCTTTCAGCTTCGCATCTGCCTCCCTGCTGTTGAGGATCCTACCTTACGTTTAACTTAAGAAGAACCTGGCATGTCATATTTAATTGACTATGCTTTTGACATTCTCCAGAATTTGCTTTAATAGCTTGGGTCATTGTAAATGTTTGACTGATCTTCAAAGGTCTAGATCCACCTATTTTAGAATGCCTTGTGTTCACATGTTAATTGACCTTTAACAAATCATTAAAATATGTTTTGTTTTTTGTTGCTGTAAGTGCGTAATTGTTTGTTTTTCCTATAGATTGACAATATGAGGGTATTTACACTGTTATGAACAGGTTAATTGGAGTAGACTTTTTTTTCATGATAGGATGACTTTTAAAATGACAGTACTATTAGATTGTAGTAGGTGCATTACTTTACTGTCATGTTCAAAGATATCCTGAAGTCTTGCCAAAGCGTATATCAGGAGGGTGGTATAGGGTTGTTATAGAGTCATAGAGGTTTAAAGCGTAGAATTAGGCCCTTCATCCCAACTTGTCCATGATGCTCAATTTTCACAATTTATCGAGTCCCATTTGCCTGGGTTTGGTACATATCCTCCATACCTATCACATCCATGTACCGTTCCAGATAGTTCTTAAATGACAAGATTGTACTTGCCTCCACCATTACCTCTGTGTAGCCTGTTCCACACACTCACCATTCTCTGTGTGAAAAAAATGACCTTCTGAACCATTTTATATCTCTCCCCTCTAACATTAAACCTATTCCCTCTAGTTTTAGACTCTCCTTCCATGGGGGGAAGGTGTTGGCTATCCACCTTATCTATACCAGACATGATTTTACAGGCTCTGGATCAGTGGTGCTGGAAGAGCACAGCAATTCAGGCAGCATCCGAGGACAGGCAAAATCGACGTTTCGGGCAAAAGCCCTTCATCAGGAATAAAGGCAGAGAGCCTGAAGCGTGGAGAGAAAAGCTAGAGGAGGGTGGGGATGGGGAGAGAGTGGCATAGAGTACAATAGGTCAGTGGGGAAGGAGATGAAGGTGATAGGTCAGGGAGGAGAGGGGGGAG
>NC_057715.1:41376124-41417476 GCF_004010195.1 Chiloscyllium plagiosum
TATGCCACTCTCTCCCCCCCCCCCCCCCCCCCTCGCTTATCTCTCCACGCTTCAGGCTCTCTGCCTTTATTCCTGATGAAGGGCTTTTGCCCGAAACGTCGATTTTGCCTGTCCTCGGATGCTGCCTGAATTGCTGTGCTTTTCCAGCACCACTGATCCAGAATCTGGTTTCCAGCATCTGCCGTCATTGTTTTTACCTCGATGATTTTACAGGCATCTATTAGTCACCCCCAGTCCTCTATGATCCATGGAAAAATAGTCCCATAGTATCCTGCTTCTCCCTATAACTCAAACTCATTGTTTTTACCTCGATGATTTTACAGGCATCTATTAGTCACCCCCAGTCCTCTATGATCCATGGAAAAATAGTCCCATAGTATCCTGCTTCTCCCTATAACTCAAACCTTCCAGTCCAAGTAGCGTTCTAGTAAATCTTCTCTGCACTCTTTCTGGTTTAGCAATATCCTTTCCACAGTAGGTCGACCAGAATTGTTGGTCTCCAAATGTGGTCTTATCAGTGTCTTGTACAGCTGCAACAGGACATCCAAACTCCTATACTCAGTGCTTTGACTAATGAAAGCTAGCATGTCAAAAGCCTTCTAATTGTGTGTCTATGGAAGCCATAGATGATAAGATGGATGGTAGGGTATGAGAGAGCATAGATTGACAAATATAGATTGATGTTGGAAATGCAGAATCTAGGTCACATGGATGGAATTGAGAGATTGGGGATAAAAATGATCTACTGATATGATAGAACTTGGAGTTGAATGTTCTAATCAGCCATTCTTCCCCACCCCCAATGTTTTTCCTCTCCATGCCATCTCACAAACTGCAGTGCAAAATTTAATCTTTACTTAAGGATGTGAAAATACCAGGGCATGTTCAGACGTGGACCAGGTGCACAAGATATATTTTTCTAACCATACAGGTAGTCTTTATTCTGACACCGCTGCCTGAACTGCTATGCTCTTCCAGCACCACTAATCCAGAATCTGGTTTCCAGCATCTGCAGTCATTGTGTTTACCTCTTTTATTCTGACATGTTTGGGGCCTCAGAGGAAGACCACAAGCACCACCTTAAAGATTCTCTTGGAGATCCATCACTAGAAGAAGGAGGTAAATCACTTTTTCCTTATAGATTTGTCACTCCAGGAGTATGACAGGTGATAGAAAAGTACAACTTGCAAACTTAATGTCAGGAACACTCCATAAAATGTTATTTCCTTATTGTTGGTTATCACTGAGGTTTTGGCATAAATAATTGGTTTACAAAATGGGTTGAATGCCAATCACCATCATTATTATTTAGATGTTCAGATGAAAAGAAAAGGAAGACATAGCTAACAGTGTTAACGGTGAGGATGTATTTATTTTCTAATCAACCAGTTTGTAGATGTTATTACACATGTCTGGAGAAGTGGGACTTGGAATTGGGCTTCCTGACTTAAAGGTAGGGACACTATCACTACACCTCAGGATGCCAAATATTAACCTTAAATCACTATGCAAGGTAACATCACATGTGTGCAGTTTTGGAGATGATGCAACTTCACATTCTTACCTTTCCATCCATCTGCATGTTTCTAGAACCTCTTTCTACAATAAATGCAAGATAAAGAAACCAACCCTGCTCAACTCTTTTATTCTAACAGTTGCAATGATGTTGATATTATGGATTGCCAAGCACAATAGATATCTGTTATGTATCTATGCTATCGTCAGGGAGTTACCAGAATTTATCAATATACAGTGTTGGTGGATAATGTTTACCACATTTTGCAAAATTCATAAAAAGATTTTTCCTCCCTATCCCACGCCATCACTGCACCCTGCTCTTAAGAAAACACAGCCTCCCCTATAACTCCTGCCCACAAACTGATCACCATCCACCTGTGTAGAGCCAATGTAATTTATGATTTCTTTACATAAAGTCCTGACTGTATCAATTCCATTGTGTCTCTGAAAACATTAGGACTATTTGGTCAATGTGGGACACCATTGAAAAACAGTTGGGATAGTTGAATCTTGAAATCTATCGGTGATATATTGGTTTATTTGTGTACTCGGGAATTCATCATTGCTGTCACACATGAAGTTCACTCAGATAAAGAAAAGTTACAGAAATTAAACAAAAAGAAAAAGGGTTTTATGCTGTGAATGTAACCTTTATCAGACAAACAGATTGCTTTGTAGCTATGGCTTCTTGGTGCATTTATTATTTAAAAAAATACAGTTGAGGATAATTTCAATTACACTGTGCTTTAGATTTGATTAACTGAGCTGGATCTATGTCTAGATTTAGATTTAAAAGGCTATGCAATTTTTATAACTTGTGGCTGCAGCCTAAGGGAATTTTAGGTTTGAAGATACTTTGATTTTTTTTGTTGGGAATGTCATGAAAGGCTGTATAAAGATGTTTGCATTATTTATTTGTCCTGAATTATTATATTACAACATTGAAGTGCAGTGTGCATTTTGTCAGGTTATCTATTGAACTTTAGAGATGCACTCCTTTGCCCTCAAATGTTCCACACTGGCCTTTGTTAATCCCTTGACAGCACAAGATATATAAATGAATTTTGACATTTTCACTGTTTCTTACTATACATCATCACATTTTCATAATGTTTTGTACATTACAAAATAAAACTGAGGATTTTCAGCAATGTTCAAAAGATTTGGATAACAGTATTGCTATATCTTGTTCCAGGAAAAAACAACTTGAGTTATAGCTCATCAAATCAAATCTTGACTTAATAAAGTCTGTTATAAATCTCCCATTTGCATCATCTCAGTATCATCCACAAAAATTGAAGCCAAATCTTTCTTTTCCTGACTACCAGAATATCGTCTATGCTTCAGTTTAACTTTCAATATCTCCTTGCTCCACAAGGTTTCATGAGTTTGAGGTACTGAACGAAAAAAAACCTTCTGTAGCTGAATGGTTAACATTTACAGAGATAATTTACATGGTAAAATATCCTCCAGCTCTTATTTCAGGTAAAACCTTCTAGCAGTATCAGCTGCAAAATGTTGAGGGTAGATATCCATGGATCTCACAACACAGTATCAGATGAAAATTATGATATCTTCTGATTTCTTCTTTGATGCCATTAATTGGAATGCAAGTCAATTTTACAAAGCTTATGAAGCTTATAAACTTCAATGAGATACGTTGTGCTTTTTGGAAGTTGATAATCATTTGTTAGGGATGTGCTAATAATGACAATGAAATGCCTCTTGATATGTGTTGATTTTGTCTTTTGCTGCCCCATTCAAACATGGATAATTTTCAGTGGGCTGAAATTTAACAGGGAATATCATTGATGCAAACACACTTTCAACATGCAATGAGGAGCACCCTATATTTGAAAAAGAGCAGTTACATTGACATGTCAGTGGAGAACTTCCAACACATTAGTGTCACATTGGGGGAAACATAAAGACCAGGCAGAGATGTTGTATTCCCTGGGCAGCAACAGGACTGCAAAGCTGGAGCAGCTTAAAGCAGTGTTGCAATAACAATAAACAATCTGTTATTTCCACAAAACCTTTAACAGAGGAAAAGATTTGATACCCCTTGTCTTTCCCTGTTACTTTATCAAGCTACTGTATGGAGATAAAACAGGAGTCTAACAATTTTTTAAAAATAGAGCAGAGAAAATGGGGTAGCTTTCAAAAAAGCTCTAGTGTTCATTTTAAGGAGGTGATGGCTAGAGAGTGAGTCATTCTTCAGAAAACTACAATCAGAGGCTCCTAGAAATAGGTGACTGCAGACAGACCATCCAACTTGATGGAGAAAGCAACACCTCAAGTGGATTGAGAGATAAACTGACAGCTAGGCTCCTTTCTTCTAGTGATTGCTTTAAGTACATGCCCGAAACACAAACAGTAGGGAATAGTTAATGGAAATGATGGGGAGCTCGTTGTCAGCTGGAGAACTGGTAAATGTCCAGGGTGATATCCTTGCACTAAATTAAATGCTCATTAGCAGATCCACCTCCCTCCAATGCCCTTCCTGATAGCAGGTCCCTCGATCAAGCACAATTTAACAGAACAGGATTTGTTTTATGTGGTTGCTGCATGGTGATTCTCCCATCCACCGCGAGGATAATACCTGCTGTGACATGATGTGGCCTTTCTGTGGGCATCAATTGGTATTCAACTGATGGCAGGACAGGCAGGCCGTCCACATGTCCCTATTTAATTGTTTAAATGCCCTCTGGCACCTAACCACCACCACGCCTCCTCTGAGAACATTTAAATTCTACACAATGACACACTCCCACACACACACTCACTCACATACACACACTCAGATACACACACTCACTCACACACACGCACGCGTGCACCGCACATTCACACACGTGCATGCACATACATACACACACTCATATACATAAACACACACACACATCATATACACAACACATACACACACTCACAATCACACACACGCACATAGACATTCACACTCACTCTCATATACACAACACACACACTTATACACACCATACATGCATACATACACACACACAGCCACACACACACCTCCTTCAATTAGTTCCACATTCACATGTGATGCTTCCTTAATATCACATACCTGTCTAATCTTTCAAACACAAGATAGATCCAGTCATGGTTTGTCTTCTATTTCCACTAATAAAAAGAAACTCACTGATTTTTATAGGTGCTGTTAAGTTAATTGATTGTTTTTGGAATGAATTCCCAAGGCACTTGTTACAGATTGTAAGTTTAATTTTGTTATTAATCGTTGTCTCGGATATAGTCTTCATAAATTTTGCCAATTAGGGCAGGTACCATTTATTTAATTTTTGCCAGGTGCTTGACATAGTTGTGACATGAGATTGCAAACCCTCCTTCAGACTACCATGTCCTGTAAATACTAGTAAATATTTTTAAAGTAATTTTCATAGGCTTGCAGTAAAATTGCCTCTTCAGACTTTCTTTTTCATAATAATAAATCTACAAATCTACAAGGTATCATGAAAAATTCTGCAAATATAAGATTGAAATCTTGTTTAGTCAGTTTTTACTTGAAATATTGGTCATAATGAGGTACTTATTTATTTTTCTCATGTTTTGTAGAATGGGTGTGTAGGTTACTTGAAGAATCAGGCGTCATTTGGGAGGAGGTAGCAAAAACAGATTGTTTCTAGTTCAGAGAAAAAGTAGTCACAGAGTGCAGCACACAGCCTATTAAAATAAGGATTTTTAATATAATCAGTGGAGAATAAGATCAGAGACTAACATTGTTAATGTGGAACTGAACAAGCTCAAGTGAATGCTGGCAAATTAAGTTTTAACACCCCAGGACCTTATTGATGTAAAGCAGGTTATATCTTAACGTCTATTCTAAAATGTTTTAGATGTAGCTTTGAAATTAATTTCTTCATACCTTATAACGCGGCTTCCTTTTTAACGGTAATAAATCATTTATACTTTATGCCTCAGTTCTGAGCACCAAAGACCTAATCTACTCGCAGTTATATAGAACACCGCCTTTCAGTTCTCTCATCAATTTTCAATCTGCTGCATTTTTATTTGAACTTGGATGATCTTCCCTCTTCTTGGCTAATTATTCCTTTCATAAATACATTGCCTATTTAGCACTTCTGTAAAAGATTTATTTCGGACTGTCCTTTTCTGTATCAGTTATTTCAATTTTTTTTTTGATTATTTAAGAAAAATCAAAACAGGCAAACAGTACTGAGAATAGTAAAACAATGATCATGTTAATTTGGAATGTTGATTTCATAGTGAACTTGTGATACTTGGTGAACTAAATTCAATTCAGGCCTCTTTTTAAATCCTAAACTTTAAATAATTCAAAATTGAGGTTATTTTGTCAAGGGCAGTTCAGCATTCAGGCAGTAAACATCAACAACACTCATTGACCATCTCATTGCATGAGAGAGGAGGAGAGGGCATCTCTGGGCAACCTATATATGGTTCATGGTTCCATCTGATCTCATGCATTTATAATATCACTTTACACCATTGTGGAGCAGGTGGGACTTGAACCTGGACCTCTTGGTTCAGGTTCTGCACCAATGAGGGTCCTGAATTGCATTTCATCAGTAAGAGCAACTGGCTGGCTATTTTCATGGAAAGAATGGACTAAAGTATTTAATATGCTTTCAATGGAAAAACTTATGCTGTTTAAAATACAAAATATTAGTGTCCTTACCTAAAAAACACTTATGTTTTCAGTGTAAATCCTCTTGCGCCAGACAAATTGAGTTTTTTTTCAAGACTGAGCCAGTGACTCAGTTCATATTGTTGAAGGAGAGTGGACGTAGTAAAAGTTCAAAGCTATTTATTACCTCAAGCAAGTGGAGTGGTTGGGATGTAGAGGAGTGTGGATAAAGAGTTGCTAATACATGAGTTGTATCCTATTGGAAGTATTATAGTTCCACTTGGGAGATTGAATGAAGTAACCTCTGGCAAGTTGTAAATGACACATGACCTATTTTAGTTCAGGAGTTCTGTTCAGACCACAGGACCTTGTTTAGGCCACTTTGGGAATATTGTGTGGAACTCTGGTCTCCCTGCTATTGGAAGGATGCTGTGAAACTTGAAAAGGTTCAGAAAAGATTTACAAGGATATTGCCAAGTTTGGAAGGTTTGATCTACAGGGAGAGGCTGAATAGGCTGGGGCTGTTTTCCCTGGAACATTGGCGGTTGATGGGTGACCTTATAGAGGTTAATAAAATCATGAGGGTCATGGATAGGGTAAACGTACAATGTCTATTCCCTGGGTTGTGGGAGTCCAGACTGGAAGGTATAGGTTTAAGATGAGAGGTCAAAGGTTTAAAAGTGACCTAAGGAGTAACTTTTTGATGCGGAGAGTAATACGTGTAGACAATGAGCTACCAGAGGAAGTGGCTGAGGCTGGTACTCTTACAACATTTAAAGGGCATCTGGATCGATACATGAATAGGAAGGGTTTAGAGAGATATAGGTCAAGTGGTGGCAAATGGGAATAGATTGATTTAGAATCATGGATAAGTTGGACTGAAGGCACTTTTTCTGTGTTGTACATCTGACTCTGACCTGTGTCAAACCTTGGTGTTTTACCAAATAGTATTAACACCATTAAAAATGATGCCTTTGCTAGAGACATCTCTGCTTAGAGGTGCACCTTGCAGCAGACTCATTACATAGAATTTCTAACAAAAATAAAAATTGCTGGAAAATCTCAGCAGGTGTAGCAGCATCTGCAGAGAGAAATCAGAGTTAATGCTTTGGGTTGAGTGATCCTTTCTCAGAACTGATGGTAGCTAGGACAATTTTGTTTTATATGCAGAAGATTTACAAGGGGTGGAAGGGGAGGAGGAGGGAAGGGTTGGGGGGTTGGATGGATAAGGAGTAAGTAACAGGTGGAATTAGAGTCCAGAAAGAGAAGAAAAATTGGACAAACAGAGGGGTGGATAAAGATCAGGCTGGGTAGGTGATTACATATTAATGGGAATTGTTAGTGGCTATCATGGGGATATATGTTATAACAGACCATGTGATAACAAGGCCTGGTGAGTGAGGGTATGATAAGAACATGGGACAGCTGAAGCCTAGAGTTGTTGAACTCAATATTGAGTCCAGAAGGCTGTAGAGTTCCCAAGTGGAAAATGAGGTGCTCTTCTTCCAGCATGTGCTGACGTTCGCTGGAGTACTGCAGCAAGCCAAAGTCAGAGATGTTGACCTGGGGACAAAGTGGTCTATTGAAGTGGCAGGCAACTGGAAGCTCAGGGTCCTTTTTGCAGATAGAAATATAGGTGTTCTGAGAAGCAGTCACCCAGTTTATGCTTCATTTCCCCGATGTAGAGAAGAGCAGTGAATGCAATAGACCAGATTGAGTGAAGTGCAGGTAAAGCACTGCTTCACCTGAAAGGTTTTTTTGGCCATTGCATAGTGAGGAGAGAAGAAGCAAATGGACAGGTGTTACACCTTCTGTGGTTGTAGGAGAAGGTGCCATGGGCTGTGAAGGGGTGTTGGGAGTGAAGGAGGAATGGACTAGGGTATTCCGGAGGGAACAATCCTGCAGAAGGTTGCCAAGGGAGGGGAGGAGAATATGTGTCTGGTGGTGGATTCCGATGGAGGTGGCAGAAATGGCAGCTAATGATCCTCTGAATGTGGAGGTTGGCCTGATGATAGATAAGGACAAGAGAATCCCATCATTGTTGTGGGAGGGAAGAGAGTGGGTGCAGACCAAAGTGCGGGAAATGAGTTGGACCCAGCTGAGCACCATGTCACCTATGGTGCTGGGGAATCCGCAGTAAACTTGGGGATCTCTTACAATCATACAGTACAGAAGAGTCCCTTCAGCCTATCAACTTTCTACCACCATCTGCCTCCTCACCCCAGTTCATACTATAACCCAAAATAAACTGTGGTTCAGCAACTCTTTAAAAAATCCAAGTTAAAAAGCACACAGCACCAGGTTATAGTCCAACATATTTAGAAATACTAGTTTTGGACCGCTGCTCCTGCATCAGGTGGTTGTGAAGTATAAGATCATTTGATACAGAATTAACAGCAAACGTTTACAGTGTGATGTAACTGAAATTATATATTGAAAAATACCTGTATGGTTTGTTAAGTCTCTCATCTTTTAGAATGCACATGTTGGTTTCAGTTCTTTCATATGTAAATTCCAGAAGTTTCTTAAAGTTACATTCTCAAGTGAACTTTAACAATAGGTGCCATGTTGGCCCAGATAATGCATTGAAGGTGTGGGGTGCTATGTGTGAGGCTGTCTGTGCCCCAATATTCAGGCTGATTCTCATCTAAAAAAGGGATTTATAGAATCTTACATGGACTCATGCAGTTTTTGAGCAAAATAATATCTAATTCTACAAGTACAAATTCACCCCACAAACTTATATGTGCATGTGTGCGCGAGAGGATATGAATGTGAGAGAGTGTGTGTATGCATGAGAGAGTATGTGTATGTGTATGTGTGTGACTTTGAGTGTAAAGGGGTATAAGTCTGTAAGAATGTGTGTGTGTGTATGTGTAGTCCAGTCAGGTTACCTATAGTGTGACATGAACCAATGTCCCGGTTGAGGCCATCTCCATGGCTACCGAATTTGGCTATCAGCCTCTCCTCGGCCTCGTTGTTGCCTGCAGCTGTTGTGTTGTTGACATGTATTCTCAAACCATCAGGAAATATATTAATGCCAGATTCATCAGCCACACCAACAAGGTAGAGCAAGACATCACCCAAACACAATGCAACACAACCCATGCCCTCAAAACCAATCACGAAAGTATCACCAAATCAGCAGATAAAGGAGGAGCCATTGTCATTTAGAATAGAACAGGTTACTACAAGAAAGTGTACCGACAACTGAAAAACCAGGAACATTACAGGTAACTACCAGCCAATCTGACCAAAAATCACACCCGTGAACTAACCACACTGATCAGGACTTTGGATCCAGCTCCTCAGAGTTCCCTATGCACTGTCATCCCACATACTTCTCACGTAGGCGACTTCTACTGCCTTCCGAAGATACACAAAGCTAACACACCAGGACATCCCAACGTATCAGGTATTGGGACCCTGTGTGAGAACCTCTCTGGCTATGTCGAAGATATCTTGAAACCTATTATACAGAGGATCCCCAGCATTTGTTTCGACACTACAGATTTTGTACAGAAGCTCAGCATTCACGGACCAGTTGAACAGGGAACATTCCTCGTCATAATGGATGTTTCAGCACTCTACACCAGTATTCCCCACAATGACAGCATCGCGGCAACAGCCTCAGTACTCAACACCAACAACTGCCAAACTCCGAACACAGTCCTACAACTCATCTACTTTATTCTTGACCACAACATTTTCACCTTTGACAATCAGTTCTTCATCCAGACACACAGAAATGCCATGGGGACCAACTTTTTACCCCAACATACCAACATTTTCATGCACAGGTTCAAACAAGACTTCTTCTCTATGCAGGACCTCTGACTAATACTATGCACCAAATATATTGATGACATTTTCTTCTGTGGACTCATGGAGGAGTCACTGAAACAACTATGCAGTGATATCAATGAGTTTCATTCCACCATCAAACTCACCATGGACTACTCTCTGGTATCTGTCTCATTCTTGGACACATGCATCTCCATCAAGGATGGGCACCTCAGCACCTCACACTACTGCAAACCCATGGATAACCTCACTATTCTAGACTTCTCCAGCTTCCACCCGAAACATATTAAGCCAGCTGTCCCCCATGGACAAGTCCTATGCATGCACAGGATCTGTTCAGATGAGGAAGAACATGACGGGCACTTGGAAATACTCAAGGATGCCATCATAAGGATGGGTTACGATGCTCAACTCATCGACCGCCAGTTCCGACATACCACAGCGAGAAATCGTAATGACCTCCTCAGGAGTCAACCGAGCTGCAACCGACTGGGTACCCTTCGTTATCCAGTACTTCCGAAAAACTACGCCATGTTCTTCACAGTCTGTAAACCATTATCAATGAGGATGAGCACCTTGGCAAGATCTTCCCCACACCTCCACTTCTAACTTTTAAACAACCACCAAACCTCAAACAGGTCATTGTTTGCAGCAAACTGCCGAGCTTTCAGGACAACACGATACAACCTTGTCACGGTAGATGCTGCAAGACACGTCAGAGTGTCGACACAGATACCACCATTACACGAGGGGACACCACCGACCATGTACGCAGCAGGTACTCATGTGACTCGGCCAACATTGTCTATCTTATATGCTTCAGGCAAGGATGCCCTGAGGCATGGTACATTGATGAAACCAAGAGAAGGCAGTGCCAATGGATGAATGGGCACCGCACAACAATCAACAGACAAGAGTGTTCCCTCCCAATCAGAGAACACTTCAGCAGTCTGGGACAATCGACTGTGAACCTTCGGGTGTCCATCCTCCAATGCGAACTTCAGGACAGGCAACAACGCAAAGTGGCAGATCAGAGGCTGATAGCCAATGGCTGGTACCCATGAGAATGGCCTCAACGGGGACCTTGGGTTCATGTCACACTACAGGTGACCTCACTGCACACAGACGCTCTCTCATACACAAGCTCTCTCTCATACGCTCACATGTACACCCCCACACTCACACATGCACCCTCTTGCAGACTAATACCCATTTACACTCCCAGTCACACACATACACATACACACACTCTCTCATACAGACACTCATACACCCCGCATACACACACCCACATGCACATATATGGTTGTGAGGTGAATTTGTACTTGCAGAATTATATTTTATTTTGCTCATTAACTGCATGAATCCATGTAAGATTCTATAAATCCCTTTTTTAGATTAGAATCAGTCTGAACATTGGGGCATGGACAGCCTCACACAGGGCACCTCATATCTTCAATGCATTATCTGGGCCAACACGGCACCTATTGTTCCAGTTCACTTGAGAATGTAACTTTAAGAAACTTCTGGAATTTACATATGAAAGAACTGAAACCAACATGTGCATTCTAAAAGATGAGAGACTTAACAAACCATACAGGTGCTTTTCAATATATAATTTCAGTTACATCACACTGTAAACTTTTGCTATAAATTCTGTGTCCTACGATCTTATAGTCCACAACCACCTGATGAAGGAGCAGCACTCTGAAAGCTAGCATTTCAGACTTTAATCTGGTGTTGTGTGATTTTTAACTTTGTACACCCCAGTTCAAGACTGGCACCTCCAAATCTTAAAAGGTCAAGCCTGCTGCCTGAAGAAAATGAAGGTAACATTAATTAACATTACATTAAGAATTCACATTGGCAGATATCCTGTCAAAAAATTTCAAAACCATATTAAAAGGAGAAGATGCTTTGTGTTTAATGTACTTATCCTGATGTCTATAATAATCCTGACTTTGGTTCTGCTCAAGTATCATAACAAATAAAATGCTATTGAGAGATGCATCAAAATGAGGGCTAATTAAAACTGTTTAGAAGTTAGAATTTTAGCAACCAAGGGTGGAATTTCATCAGGTTTTGAGGGACATGGGCTGTGGTGCATGAAGTCACTCTTGATGTTAGGATCATCTCACGGCATCTTTTCTCAAGTGGCAAGGCAAGATTCTTGCGACACAGCAGCGGATTTCCAATTAACCCTTATTACTGCTTGTTCAACACTTGGCAAACAGTCCTACTCACCATAGGTTGTGACCTTATCAGGCTTGTCACACAACCTTGCATTGAGCAAATTCGATAATGAACCAGAGTTTGGCAGATTGAACTCATCATTTCCTCAAAAAGACCTCCATGTTGCACTCCAAGTACCAATATCTTGGGCATGCTGCATGGACACTGGTCATATAAGGCCCACATTGGCATCTAGCTTGTGCCAGCTTCTATGAAATCTTTTGCTATATCTCCAATCTACTCACATGACATTTCTGCACTTCAGTGCTGCACCGGCAACTATCATTGTCATGCTACTGTAAGGACACTTCTAAGTACGTCAGTAGGCAGCAAAGAGGGTGTACAGGGTTAGTGGTTCTGCAGAATTTCAGTGAATTGGAAGGATGTTGCAGGCATTAATGAGCTTCGTAAAGCATGATGCTTGGTAGGGGGTGGGTATGGTGCTAGACATAGAGGGAAAATGAGGTATCAGGCAAAAGATAATAGTTCCTTTGCTGGCACTGAGACAACATTAAACTGGGTGGCAACCTCAGATCAGGTTTGCATGGCCCAGTGTTATGGCTTCCATTGCTGGAGCTGAGGAAGAGGAAGTCCAGAATGTTCACCATCTTGTCCAGCAGGACCCCCAGAACACTGCCTGAAAAGTGGGATGTCACCATCTCTGAACATACTCAGGAACCATTTAGGGAGCTCCAGAATGAAAGATTTTATCCAGCTGCTCAAAGCCTTTTGAATATGTCACCATTATCAGGGATGACAGTTAAGTCTGGGATTTCTAATGAGTGGCAAATTGTTCTGGGAATGCTGCCTGGTGAGATGTGGTGGAAATCCGACGTGCTAATCGCTATATTAATGCAACAGGCTTTGTAAAGTGCAGTGAGAAAACACATCAAGAATCATTCCATCAAACAAGCCTATCACTCACTTAGCCAAAAAAATTAAGAATCAGCCGCGAATCCTAACAGACTTGACCAAAAAGATTAGTAAATTTTATTTGAAAGACTTGGTCTTTTTTGACAACTGATGAGTATAAAAGGAGATTAACTTGCATCAAAGGATTGATTACAGCAAAGATTTGGCTCAAGGCATTTGGTTCCACATTAGCTGTCAAGTGCAACAAAGAAATATGTCCAATGTTGTAACATAATGTCCTATATGTCTGACTCTAAGGCATTTTTATTTCAGCAAGAAGAGGTCAAACCTACAAGTGGTGCTAAAGGATAAAACAAACTAAGAAATTCTAGCAAACATAATGGTCATTTGTGTTTAGTGTTAGAAATGTCAATGATTGTTCTTTTTTATATTTAATATTCGTTTGGAACTGTGAGCTGAGAGTTGTAAACTGAGAGCTGAAGATGACCTTTGGACTTGAAACAGCTTGTGGCAAAAGGAAAAAGACAAATCAAACAAGCTTTTGTTTGTTTGTGAGACCAGGCCTTGAGGTTAATTGCAGGCTGAACCTTGATTAAAAGGGTTTCTACAGACACAAAGACCCAAGGAAGAGCATTGTGTTTCAACAGATAGCAGAAGTTGACTCTTAATAAGGTCAGTACCTGGGAATTGATTCTGGCAGGCCTGGAAGAGACCCTAAATCTAAGCAGATGGCAGATGTTAAATGGTAATTGAAGCCTTGGGAAAAAGATGATTAGTTTATCAGGGTGGGAGCTGAGTTGAAGTTGTTTTTTTTTAACTGCGCTTTATGGGTATAAGAGTTTGGCTGCAGATGACATAGCATGAAACATTGAAAGCTCCCTTTCTAATCTCCCTCTCTGGCTTTTGAAAGCCCAAAGGGTAGAAAGCTGAGTTAGAAGTACTTATCAATGTAAACTGAAAAGGTGACCCTGATCAATACAGTTTTTTCCACTTTTTCTGACTACCACCAGCAATCACCTGTGCAGCCAGTTAAATGGTTACAAGCAAAGCAGATTATGGGCAATGCAAACTATTAAATATGAGGGGAGGTTGGGAGAGAGGGAAGAGACTAAATCAAAGTAGAGTTGGCGGGGAATAAAACACTGTATCACCCGTAATGCCCATCTCTCTCGGAAAGCATTAATAGACACCACATGCTTTCTCTGTAAAGGACTTTTATTTAAACCCAGAAGTGCTTTATCTGCTTTATTTTCTTTCATACCCAAAGGTGCTGCTACTGACAACTGAGTGACTTTCTCACCATCAAAATCAGCATAACATTTTTCTTTTTGTTTTTTTTTTCCCTTTTTATTACAAGGAGCCAATCAAATGTTTACAAGCAAAGTCCATTATGGGGAATGGAAATCATAAAAATTGAGGGAAAGGTAGAGAGAGACGGAATCGGCTAAAACAAAATGGAGTTGAAGGGAGAAATAAAACACTTCTTCCACCCTGGTGCCTACCTTTCTCTAAAGGCATTGACAGTATCGATGGACATCACATCTCAAAGGACACCCAGGAATGAATGTACTGAGTCAGCTTTATATTGTTTATATGCTCCAAAGTGCTATTACTCTGGGTTTACTATTTTTAAAATTAACTTATTTTTTTGAAGCAACCTGTTTTGAGAATTGCTACATACCTCTGGAGCAGGAGGGATTTGAACCCAGGCCTCCTGGCCCAGGGCTCAGGATGCTATCATTGCATCACAAGTGGGTACCTGTGTCTGCTTTAAAAAGGGCTTAGGTGATGAGTTCCTGCTGGGCAGGCCATTGCCTGTTACCAAGTGAACTCATATTCAATGTGCTCCAAAGGGAGATGATGTGGAGTTGCTGGTGATAGATGGGGTGGACAAAGTCAAAAGTCACTTGACATCGGGTTATTGTCCAACAGATTTATTCACAATCACAAGCTTTCGGAGCATTGCTCCTTCGTCAGGTGGACAAAGGAGCAGTGCTCTGAAAGCTCATGATTTTAAATAAATATGTTGGACTATAAACTGGTTCATGTGACATTTGAAAGTGATTAGTGATTAGTGAATTAGTGATTTCCATGGACCTTAAAAGGGTTTTCATATCAAGCAGCATTTTCTTGAGATGATCTGTCACATAATCTGTAAATTAGAAATTACGTACATCATTGGAACAGTTGTAAGTCACAAGCATAAATGCCCAATCTGTTAATGAAGTTTCTGTTATCCATGAAAGCAAATCTTAACAGGACTTAAACACATAATGGTAAGGTCCTAGGGAGTGTTGCTGAACAAAGAGACCTTGGAGTGCAGGTTCATAGCTCCTTGAAAGTGGAGTCGCAAGTAGATAGAATAGTGAAGAAGACGTTTATTTATTTCCTTTATTGGTCAGAGTACTGAGTACAGGCGTTGGGAGGTCATGTTGTGGCTGTACAGGACATTAGTTAGGCCACTGTTGGAATATTGCGTGTAATTCTGGTCTCCTTCCTATCGGAAAGATGTTGTGAAACTTGAAAGGGTTCACAAAAGATTTACAAGGATGTTGCCAGGGTTGGAGGATCTGAGCTATAGGGAGAGGCTGAACAGGCTGGGGCTATTTTCCCTGGAGTGTCGGAGGCTGAGGGGTGACCTTATTAGAGGTTTACAAAATTATGAGGGGCATGGATAGAATAAATAGACAAAGTCTTTTCCCTGGGGTCGGGGAGTCCAGAACTAGAGGGCATAGGTTTAGGGTGAGAGGGGAAAGATATAAAAGAGACCTAAGAGGCAATCTTTTCACGCAGAGGGTGGTACTTGTATGGAATGAGCTGCCAGAGGATGTGGTGGAGGCTGGTGCAATTGCAACATTTAAGAGGCATTTGGATGGGTATATGAATAGGAAGGGTTTGGAGGGATATAGGCCGGGTGCTGTCAGGTGGGACTAGTTTGGGTTCGGATATCTGGTCGGCATGAACAGGTTGGACCGAAGGGTCTGTTTCCATGCTGTACATCTCTATCACTCTATGACTCTATAACATGAGCCTTGTGTCCCTGACTTTGTGTTAATTTTATTTAAAACTGCTGTTTTTGTTAGGGCAGACTGTTAGTTTGTATTAGCTGCCAGGAAAAGAACCAACAATTTTTCCAAACTCAAGATTACACTCCAGTCTTAATATTTATTAATACGACAATCTTAAAAATTAGTTTCATCTTGAAAGAATTTGCATTTAAATAAAAATGAGATTATTTGTGTTTCCTTGGTGTACAAAGTCTTATTTACAGATCTCTACAGCTATCTGTACTCACTGTTGGGGATACCTATTTATATTTAAGGATTATCTGGGAGAAGAAATACTTGAAGTTTTTGAACAATTTGGTTATTTTCTGGAATGAAATGGATTTTGCTACATAATGTCTTGGAAATAAAGCTAACAAATTGATATGATTTATTATTTTTACTGGAAATCAAGTGTGCATGGGAAATCATGTCTCACAAACTTGACTGAGTTTTTTGAAGAAGTAACAAAGAAGATTGAAGAGGGCAGAGCGGTGGACATGATCTGTATGGACTTCAGTAAGATACTCGACAAGGTTCTCCATGGGAGACTGGTTAGCAAGGTTAGATGTCATGGAATACAGGGACAACTAGCCATTTGAATACAGAATTGGCTCAAAGGTAGAAGACAGAGGGTGGTGGTAGAGGGTTGTTTTTAGACTGAAGGCCTGTGATCAGTGGAATGCCATAATGATCGGTGCTGGATCCATTACTTTTCATCATTTATATAAATGACTTGGATGTGAGCATAAGTGGTATAGTTAGTAAGTTTGCCAGTGACACCAAAATTGGAGGTGTAGTGGACAACAAAGAAGGTTACCTCAGATTACAACAGGATCTTGATCAGATGGACCAATGGGCTGAGAAGTGGCAGATGGAGTTTAATTTAGGTAAATGCGAGGAGCTGCATTTTGGGAAAGCAAATCTTGGCAGGACCTCTACACTTAATGGTAAGGTCCTAGGGAATATTGCTGAACAAAGAGACCTTGGAGTTCAGGTTCATAGCGCCTTGAAAGTGGAGTCGCAGGTAGATAGGATAGTGAAGAAGGTGTTTAGTATGCTTTCCTTTATTGGTCAGAGTATTGAGTACAGGAGTTGGGAGGTCATGTTGTGGCTGTACAGAACATTGGCTCGGCCACTTTTGGAATATTGCGTGCAATTCTGGTCTCCTTCCTAGCAGAAGGATGTTGTGAAACTTGAAAGGGTTCAGAAAAGATTTACAAGGATGTTACCAGGGTTGGAGGTTTTGAACTATAGGAAGAGGTTAAATAAGCTAGGGTTGTTCTATCTGGAGCATTGGAGGCTGAGGTTTATAAAATCATGAGTGGCATGGATAGGATAAATAGACAAAGTCTTTTCCCTGGGGTCGGGAATTCCAGAACTAGAGGCTATAGGTTTAGGCTGAGAGGGGAAAGATATAAAAGAGACCTAAGGGGCAACTTTTTCACACAGAAGGTGGTACGTGTATGGAATGAGCTGCCAGAGGAAGTGGTGGAGGCTCGTACAATTGCAAAATTTGAAAGGCATCTGGATGGGTATATGATTAGGAAAGGTTTGGAATGATATGAGCCGGGTGCTGGCAGATGGGACTAGATTGGGTTGGGATATCTGGTTGGCATGTTGAACCAAAGGGTCTGTTTCCATGCTGTACATCTCTATGCCTCTATGACTTGGAGAAACAACTGAGCAAAACTTTCAGGGAGATAAGAGATTGAGTTTGTTGCCTTAATAAATGAATACTTTGTTTTTAAGAGGACTCTTGACTCATGCTAATGACTGCCTAGCAACACTGTCTGGACTTATAACTCTCTTCTACAAATCTAGGCATCAATAGGCAAGACTCCCTCTTGAAAACTCAATAGAAGTCACTGGAAATCTGATGGAGTGTCCGAATATTAATTTTGTCTACCTTGTAAACTCTGGAAAGCTGAACAGTGACAATATTTTAGTCACTCAAGTACACATTAGTTATAATCAGAAATAGATGCTTATCATCAATCTACAGCTGTCAGCAATTCTGCTTTATTGACAGGAACAAGTGGATCACAGTGGATCACAGAAGTCATCACATTTTTCCTTTCCATATTAAAAATAATTTGCAGACAGTGTTTTTGTGTTGTATGATTATACATGTGTGGGATATAGCGTTAATTTTAGGTGTGGTTGACATGCAATGAGTTTGGCTCTTCCTTAAAGAATAAGTTTAGTACTCAGTAAATAACTTATTTTGAGTTCATTAAATGAGCCTGGTGGATGCTTGTTTTATTCTTGATTGTTGTATGAAAGAGAAGCAATTGGCCACTTCGGTGATTTAATGGGGATGTAGGACAGGGACAAAAAGTAAATGTCACATGATGAACTTGTTTTTTTTTGCAAGGTTTATGTGATCTCCTTCCCCCAGTGTCAGTTAGTCCAAATACACCTGTACTTCCTTCTTTTACGCACGTGAATCAAAATCACCTTCCGTCATCTACCACGTAAACCTCTATAAAATCTGCTAAATTAAATAGTGCACCAAAAAGGATTAAATAATGAGATTAAATTTAACAAACTTCTCAACAATTTACAATGGGATGTGACGGTCACAGCAAAATAATTGGGGTGGAAAATGTCTAAGTTTAAATTGATGAATGCTTAATTTTTTTTCTAATTGGAAATGGGGAGTCATTAATTAACTGAAATCTGTTTACATAATAGCTTGAAAAAGTCAACAGTGAAAAACTTAAAATGAGGCCTGATGGTAGAGATTTTAAAATTAATAATAGTTTGTGGACAGCATAGTTACAGTTGCAAAGTGTGACCTATTGGATATTAAAAACATACATTTAAACAGCTTTGCATCATTATAAAATTCAGGGATAGACTGTTTAACAGAAAATGATAATCTATTTTAAATGGGAAGTTAAGGATGTAAGATAGCAAACTGTATTCTGCAGAATTGTTTACTTCAGTTATTTGTTGTTGCATGTAGCCAAAAGAAATTGAAAATTGTGGTGGATGGGTGGGGTTTCCTCTTTTTGTGGTGGAGGAAAGATTCCATCAAGGAATTCAAGTTGACATTAGATTCGAATAGGAACAACATGCTAAGGGACACTGGTTCATGGAAGTACCAAGTTCTCTTCTTAGGTCACAGTAAGTGAGCCATCCATCAAATTGAAGAGTCACCACCATGAAAATATTTTGTATTTCTCACTAATGTCTGGGGTGGTCAATGTGGTGACCTACTTGCTGGCTGTTCCTCTACAACATGTTTTAAGTTGGGTCACCTAGTGTTTCATCAGAAAGAATTATCAAAGGAATGCAGATGTTGTAAATCAGAAGTTCATAGTAAGAGAGTGCTTCATCCAAGATATTAGTTTAGCAGCTGGGGGTTAGTGCAAAACTGTATGCCTATTGATAACTTGAAATTTGATCACCGGACTCATTTGTTTCTGATCACTAGGTCGAAACATCAGTTGTGGACCCAGGAGCAAATTGCCAGCTTGAAAAAGAACAAACATTGGTTGATGTTTGAGCTGACCGAAGCAACATGAAGATTGCCAAAAGTTGTGTCGGGAGGCAACTGTAAGAGTTGTGGGTGCTGGCCAACACCAGGGATGCAAATTAAAAGTGGTGCTCGGTGTAAAGCTCTGTTTCCATAGCAAGGTAATTGGCTGAACTTGCAGAAGGTGATTTCAGTTTCTTTAAGATCTATATATGTGGTAGCACAGTGGTATTGTCACTGGATTAGTAATCCAATGGTTAATGGTCTACATGTATGTCAGAGCTGAAAATGTGTTGCTGGAAAAGCGCAGCAGGTCAGGCAGCATCCAAGGAGCAGGAGAATCGATGTTTTGGGCATGACCTCTTTTTCAGGAATGAGGAAAGTGTGTCCAGCAGGCTAAGATAAAAGGTAGAGAGGGGGGACTTGGGGGAGGGGTGTTGGAAATGCGATAGGTGGAAGGAAGTCAAGGTGAAGGTGATAGGCCGGAGTGGGAGTGGGGGCGGAGAGGCCAGGAAGAAGATTGCAGGTTAGGAAGGCGATGCTGAGTTCGAGGGATTTGACTGAGACAAGGTGGGGGGAGGGGAAACGAGGAAACTGGAGAAATCTGCGTTCATCCCCTGTGGTTGGAGGGTTCCTAGGCGGAAGATGAGGCGCTCTTCCTCCAACCGTCATGTTGCTATGGTCTGGCGATGGAGGAGTCCAAGGACCTGCATGTCCTTGGTGGAGTGGGAGGAGGAGTTGAAGTCCCTACCTTTTATTTTAGCCTGCTGGACACACTTTCCTCATTCCTGAAGAAGGGCTCATGCCCGAAACGTCAATTCTCCTGCTCCTTGGATGCTGCCTGACCTGCTGCGCTTTTCCAGCAACACATTTTCAGCTCTGATCTCCAGCATCTGCAGTCCTCACTTTCTCCTCCTACATGTATGTCAGGGCTTGAATCTCACCACAGCATAGGTGAAGTTTGCATTCAATTACGAAACTGATTTTTAAGGAAAAACAAATCTAATGCAACTAGAAAACCCTAGTTATTTGTGATAATACCACATCTGGTTTTATCTAGTGTCTTTCTAGGGACCAAAGCCTGCTGTCTTTCCCTGATCCAGCATATATATGACTCCAGACACACAGGAATGTGTGGTCTGGACTCTTACCTTCCTTTAGAAATTACCTGGCAAACCAGTCAGTTCATGGACAATTAGAAATATGGAACAAAAGTTGGCCCTTCCAGTGATATCCATGAGCCATGGTAAAAAAAAACACAGTTGGCTTTGCTGCTAAGCAACATAAATTTCAGACTAGGGCACAAATAATGCATATTGGGGTCAGTTGTTAGCATCAGTCCAAAGGGACATAATGTTTTGCACACCTTAAGGACCTAACATGATTGCTAGCAGTGAAGTACCAATATGAAATGATGTTACATACCAACATGTGTCATAACAAACACACAGGCATGGCACCAACATTTTCCTATGCGATTAATTCATATATTCTCTGCAGATTTGACAGACCTGAGGCATGTTCCCATTATTTTTCTTTTTTACTTTTCATTTTGAGTCTTTTATTATTTCTCAAGGTATTGAAGTGTATAAGAAATACCTTGAGGTAAGTTGAAAAACTGTTAATAAAACCTGCAAGATATAATTAGATTGTGATAGGGAAAAACTCAAGACTGCAAGGAGGAATTTGATCTACTATGATCTTTTACGCCAAGTGGCGACAGGAGAAAATTGCAGAAATAATTGACCTGTAGTGCTGACTCAAATCACTGGTCATATATTGGAGCATTAAAGCACTGGTATGCAATGCACTGCTTGTCAAGGCCCAACAACAGTGATAGTCTATGTTGAGTTTGTTAATCTCTGACAGGGCAGTGTAAGAACACTGCAGCATCAATATATTCCTAGTCTAGGGAAATAAAAAAATAGATAAAACTCTAATTGAATCCAGTTAGCCCAACTAGAAAGTTAAAAACAGCATCACACTCATTTCCAATAAAAGCAAAATAATGCAAGTGCTATAAATATGAAATTGCTGAAGAAACTCAACAGGTCTGGCAGCATCTGTGGAGAGAGAAAAACAGAGTTAATGTTCCGAGCCCATTATGACTCTTCTTCAAGATTGAAAAGGACTGTTAAAGGTTTTTTTTATGCGGTGGGGGAGGAGGAGCAAATGGAACATTTTATTAGGATGCCAAGTACAAAAGACAAAGGCTAATGGTGGTAAAGGAGGGATAGAGATATAGAATAGATGTTACTCACCTTACGGTCTCTGCATTCAAAAGATTATTCACTGCCATTTCAGCTACCTCCAGCAGGATCACATCACCAAACACGTTTTTCCATCCCTCCAATTTCAGCATTCTTAAGGGACTGTTTTATTTGGTCCACTCCTCTATCACTCCTAACAATTCTTCAATTCTCATCACACTTTCTCACAAGAAATGTAACACTTGGCCATTTACCTCCTTCCCCTCAATGTCCATAGTCCCAAACACATCTTCCAGGTGAAACAGTGTTTTACTTGTCTTCTTCCAATGTAGACCTACTGCATTTGCTGCTCACGATGCAGTTTTCATGATGTTGGAGAGACCAAAGACTGACAGGGTGACTACTATGTGGGACACTCTGACTGCAGAACTACCAGTTGTTTGTAATTTTCATAAACCATCGGCTCCCATTTTTATCCTTGGTGTAGACCATTTTCCCTTTTTTTGCATTTATTATTAACACCTATTCGACATTTCTATTGCTTCTTTTAACCACCAATAGTTCTCCCTTTGTCTTTTGCTCTGGACACCCTCCCCTTTTCTACCCACTCTTCCTCCCCCTCTCGCAAAATATAAAATCCACCATTTTAGAATCTCCATACATTCTGAAGAACCATATTTGTTTCTGCCTCCAGAGATGTTAACAGACTTGCTGAATTTCTTCACACTTACAGTTTTTTTTTAAATTGAGCTCACCTCCGTTGCACTCTTGAGTTCATATTATCTACCATTAGTCACTACATAAATGAAGAATTGTTTATTGGGCAAATACTGAACTGTCAATGATTATTAATTCATAGCCCAACATAAAGTGAATCATCATGAGAAAAAGAATGAAAAATGGAGAAGACAGAAAAGAAGGTCAGATCACTGCAAAATGACCCAAATGCAAAAATGTGATTTTAAATTTTACAGGTCAAGCATTTTCAAAACCTCTTTCCTAGTGTTTTGAAACTACTTAGTTGAGTTTTTAAAAATCATGTATTTGGATAATTGAGTCATCATTATTGTGACAAAATGGCTCACTTTACAAGCAAAGGTAAACTTTATATGGACAAGTGGCATAGACATGGCTTGAAATAGGTAGCCACACTGATTCTGGTTTGTACGTGCTCATCTTAAACCTCACAGGTAATCTTCACTAGTGAAGGGTGAACTACATAAAATCCAAATGTTATACTATATTGGGCTATCATAACATCATGTACATATAAGCCGTAGACAACTAATTACTTTTGCATTATGTCTGCCATGTATACTATGGGAGTAGAATGATTTAATAAATCTAGAGTGAGCAATCAGATACATTTGGCTAATCTATTGCCAACTAATCCCAAATTGTTGCTAAGGGAAACTAACATTGGTGCACAAACATGAAGAGGTAGTAAGTTCAAAGGATTCAATTTATTTTGAAAAAATAATTTATTAAGAGAGAAACGGAACAAATGGCGATGCTTACACATTATTATCACAATACATGCTTTCAATTGACATGAAGTGAGTATTGCAGCATGCGATGATGCAGAAAAAAAATAGCATTTTGGAGTTCTGAGCACAATACCTTTGCTACACTGAGGATGACATTAGGTCTTCTGTAGTTCTTTGACAGAAGGCATCAAAAATATGGAATTTCTGCAAGAGGTGCTACTTAACATCAAAGAAATGTAGCTGAACTAACTAGTTCTACAACTCAAGAAACAGTTGCATAGGATTGATAGGCAGATAAGAAGCTCATTTGAGAACAAAGACTTGCACAGAGTAGTTGTAGAGCTGTGTCAGTTTTGTTTATATTACCAAAAAAATTTCAGACAATATGAGAAGGATGGGCAATGTTGGTTGAGGCCATTAATGTTACAACAGTTCCAAGTTTTGATGTGCTAACTTGTTTCAGCATAGCAACACATATCATGCAAGAGGCAGATGTATTATTTTTAATGAAGTTACCACCTTCATTAAGCTTGTTGCTAAGCAACTGAATGAGATAACTACAATGATTTACAGGGTTGTTGATTCTAAAATAATGCATTGTCAACAGTTTATAAATTGTTATTCATTCTTGGAACATACAAACAGCTGGCACTTATTGCACCCTCCCACCCCATTATTCATTATAACAGAGGTATTTGAGGCCTAGGCAGCTAGGAGTTAACCACTTTAAAATTGTATATGATTCGGTGCTCAGAAGCAGAAGTAATCCATGCTCATTTGCAAGTCCTGGATACATTTCAGGCATGGATGATAAGAGACAAGTAAGTTTATCAGGCAAACTTACAGCTCAAAGCAGACAAAATATAGCCTCCTCATCCTTAACATTCAAATACATCTCTGAATTCTCCAACAGCAAAATTCACTGGGATCGCCACTGAGAAGAAACTTAGCTCCTCTGGTCATATAAATTCTGTCGCTATGAGAGCAAGTCAGAGGCTGGGTAATTCTGTAACAGCTAACTCATCTCCTGCCTCCCTGAAGCCTGATAAGGCACAAGTCAGGGGTGTGATAGAATACTTTCCATTTGCCTGGGTAAGTGCAGCTCCTACAACATTCAAGAAATTTGAGACATTCCAGGACAGAGGAATCTGCTTGATTGACACCCCATCTTAACACCGTCAATATTCACTTTCGCCATGACTAATGCACAGTAGAAGCAGCTTGTACCATCTATAACATGAGGTGCAGCAGCTCACCAAGGGTCCTTAGACAGAATCTCCCAAAACCTCTACCATTTAGGAAATGGTATGGTACACCAACTGCACGTTTTGTTTAAGTGACACAGCATTCCAAATTGGAAATGCAACGTTGTTTTCAGCTCTCAAGATGCACCAATTTCTGTCATATTCAGCCTCCAGTCCAATCACTGCTGTAAGTCAATAAGGCTAAATTCTCTCCAGGCTTCCACTGACATTTTTCTTATTTACATGTGCAGCAGATGTGGGCTCAGCCAGCAATCATTGCCCATCTATCATTGACTTGGAGAAATTGGAGATGAGCTGTCCTGACTTGATGCTTTCTGGTGGAGAAATCCAGGGGAGGTTGCTCAGACAAACAATTAGCTCATTTTGTACAGTGAAATTAATATTGCAGGGTTGGAGCTTTTCTTATGATTTATTGTTCCAGAAGAAAATGCATCCTGCAGCTTGTGCTTTGAGACAACATCCTTGTTTCTGTCATGTTTCACTCAAGGCAATCATATTCACTCAGAGCAATTATATTTATGTCAGAGTACTGGAGTTGTAAGTTTATAAGATGATCAGAGGAATAGATAGAGTAGACAGTCAGAAACTTTTTCCCCGGGTACAACAGAGTGTTACAAGGGGACATAAATTTAAGGTGAAGGGTGGAAGGTATAGGAGGGATATCAGGGGTAGGTTCATTACCCAGAGAGTGGTGGGGGCATAGAATGCGCTGCCTGTGGGAGTGGCAGAGTCAGAATCATTGGTGACCTTTAAGCGGCAATTGGATAGGTACATGGATGGGTGCTTAAGCTAGGACAAATGTTCGGCACAACATCGTGGGCCGAAGAGCCTGTTCTGTGCTGTATTGTTCTATGTTCTATGTTCTATGTAAGGTGAAAAGAACAGTATGACAATCAGATCTGTCATTGCTAGGGTTGTCATGAGCATCTTGATGTTCCAGGTCGCAAACCTTAATTTTGAGGGGTGGAAATTCCCTTTGTATGGGACCTTTTTAATGTGGGTTCATTTTTGCGTATTAACTACCACACAGACTTGGTAAAGCAAGGACTTTGTCCATTGGCAAAGATATCTGAGATGATTAGTGACCAGGCTCCGTTGCATAGACTGGGATTAACACTCAGACGTGTCATTGCTCTGAACCATTATCCAACTACCCTAGGAGCTCACAGCTTGCTTGTTGGTCTGCATCAGAGTAGAGAGGACACTTTATTGTGGCCAATCCCTCTAAGATCATCAAAAACTCATTGCCGCCACAACAGCGAAATGAATGCTTCAGAAGTGTTCCAAAACATCTCCCATGTGTCCATGAGGCTTTTAATTCCTGATCTCACATCTCAAATTCTGGACCTCCCTGCTTCCCCTACCTTGGTGATTTAACTATCTGGCTCTGACTCGATCCTCACTGCTCCCAACACTAAACTGCACTTCCCTCATCCACTGCTCCAGCTAGCCTGTGTGCCTCTCTCATCACTGCTCCTCACTAATTAATTACCAATTAACACATCATCCTTTTGACCATAACGCTCTCTCATCTGTATGCCTCTCTCATCACTGCTCCTCACTAATTAATTACCAATTAACACATCATCCTTTTGACCATAAAGCTACCTCCAAATACGCAACCAGCTTTTCCAGCTAAGTTATAGACTAAGTGAAGACTGCAGATGCTGGAGAGTCGGAATCTAAACGTGTGGCACTGGAAAAAGCACAGCAGGTCAGGTAGCATCCGAGGAGCAGAAAGTTGACGTTTTGGGCATCTGCCTTATATCAGAAGCATCATGAATCACTCTTGTACAATTTCCCATTTCTGCCTGATGAGTACTTTCACCCTGGTTAATTCATCTATCCAGTGCTACATCAGTGGCTCCAGCCTAACTGGTGAAAGGCCATAGATATTCATTGACAGAGCCTAAGAAGGTGCAGCTCAGTCCCGAATTGAACGTGTGCCAAACTGAAGCATCTGGCTTAGGGGACTGTGATCTGGCCTCACTGAATTACAATTGCTGTGAAAGGAAAGTTTTGTTCCTCTAGAGTGACTCTCAGCCCGAAGGGTGGGACCAGGTGTATAAGAGTTGTAGGAGAGGGCTAGCATTTCACGCAGGCAGGGCTCACCACAACTGTTTGGAGTAGCTCATCCTGTATAAGTCCTGACCTTCACTCAGCTCATATCACTGGCTCTTATGAGGTGTTAATGTGTGGTTGTAGCTACACCCTGGTAACTGCCTGCTGACCTGGCAGGGATGGCTTAGTGGTATTGTCGTTAGTTTGTTAATCTAGAGACCCAGGTAATGTTCTGAGAACCTGGCTTCGAATCCTGCGATGACAGATGGTGGAACTTGAATTCAATTTCTCTACACCCTAGTAAGCTGCTTTGAAAAATGGGTCAAACTGTATCAGGGACCCCTCAGTGATTGAGCTACCCTACTCAAGATCACACTGTTCACCTAACTTACTGTCAGGAAGTAGGTATAAAGACACTCAAACATTACCTGCACCCCACAGCTGGGTTAATGTGGTTGTAAGTGAATCCAAATAAAACATAAAAATGATACAAGTCATCATTGATGTGTGGAATGTTGTGACCTTCACAGGCAATGTAACAGCTGACAGATCTGAAAACAAACATACAATCATCCTGCTCTTGTTAGCCTGCATGCATACAGTGAACTCTACTGCACCAGACACACTTGCATCTACATTTCATAAGTATCAAAACTACTTTAATTAAAACAATAATGCAGTCAAGGACCTACAAAAGAAAAAATGGCATTGAAAATGTAACGTAAAAGCAATGACTGCAGATGCTGGAAACCAGATTCTGGATTAGTGGTGCTGGAAGAGCACAGCAGTTCAGGCAGCAGTAAAATTGACGTTTCGGGCAAAAGCCCTTCATCAGGGATACAGGCAGAGAGCCTGAAGGGTGGAGAGATAAGTGAGAGGAGGGTGGGGGTGGGGAGAAAGTAGCATAGAATATAATAGGTGAGTGGGGGAGGGGATGAAGGTGATAGGTCGGGGGAGGGTGGAGTGAATAGGTAGAAAAGAAGATAGGCAGGTAGGACAAGTCATGGGGACAATGCTGAGCTTGAAGTTTGGAACTGGGGTGAGGTGGGAGAAGGGGAAATGTTGAAGTCCACATTGATGCCTTGGGGTTGAAGTGTTCCAAGGCGGAAGATGAGGCTTTCTTCCTCCAGGCATCTAGTGGTGAGGGAGCGGCAGTGAAGGAGGCCCAGGACCTCCATATCCTCGACAGAGTGGGAGGGGGAGTTGAAATGTTGGGCCACAGGGCACTGAGGTTGTTTGGTGCGGGTGTCCTGGAGATGTTCCCTAAAGCGCTCTGCTAGGAGGCGTCCAGTCTCCCCAATGTAGAGGAGACCGCATTGGGAGCAATGGATACAATAAATTATATTGGTAGATGTGCAGGTAAAACTTTGATGGATGTGGAAGGCTCCTTTAGGGCCTTGGATGGAGGTGAGGGAGGAGGTGTGGGCACAGGTTTTGCAATTCCTGCGGTGGCAGAGGAAGGTGCCAGGATGGGAGGGTGGGTTATAGGGGTGGCGTGGACCTGACTAGGTAGTCACAGAGGAAATGGTCTTTGCGGAAGGCGGAAAGTGGTGGGAAGGGAAATATATCCCTGGTGGTGGAATCTGTTTGGAGGTGACGGAAATGTCAGTGGATGATTTGGTTTATGCAAAAGTTGGTAGGGTGGAAGGTGAGCACCAGAGGCGTTCTGTCCTTGTTACGGTTGGAGAGGTGGGGTCTGAGGGCAGAGGTGCGGGATGTGGACAAGATGCGTTGGAGGGCATCTTTAACCACGTGGGAAGGGAAATTGCGGTCTCTAAAGAAGGAGGCTATCTGGTGTGTTCTGTGGTGGAACTGGTCCTTCTGGGAGGCGGAGGAATTGGGAATACGGGATGGCATTTTTGCAGGAAGTAGGGTGGGAAGAGGTGTAATCCAGGTAGCTGTGGGAGTCGGTGGGTTTGCAAAAAATGTCGTTGTCAAGTCGGTCATCATTAACGGAGATGGAGAAGTCCAGGAAGTGAAGGGAGGTGTCAGAGATGGTCCAGGTAAATTTAAGGTCAGGGTGGAATGTGTTGGTGAAGTTGATGAATTGCTCAACCTCCTCGCGGGAGCACGAGGTGACGCCAATGCAATCATCAATGTAGCGGAGGAAGAGGTGGGGAGTGGTGCCGGTGTGATTACGGAAGATCGACTGTTCTACGTAGCCAACAAAGAGACAGGCATAGCTGGGGCCCATACGAGTGCCCATGGCTACCCCTTTGGTCTGGAGGAAGTGGGAGGATTTGAAGGAAAAATTGTTAAGGGTAAGGACCAGTTCAGCCAAACGAATGAGAGTGTCGGTGGAAATTGTAAGGGCTATTACAAATGCTTGGCTGCATTTCAAAAGATAGAGTGAATCACCTCAGCCATCATTCAGTGACCAAATAAAGAAAATAAAAAATGCTTAAAGCAGTCAGACAATTTGTTATATTTCATTATTTGTAACTGTACAATCAAACAAATCAAATTCTGAGAAATTTGAAATACTTGAAGCATTATCTAAAAGACCTTTTGTGAACAAAAATCATCATTTCTGCAGTTAATGCAAATTAAAATAGATGAACATTAGCATTATTATCCCAGCAACCACTTCAACTCTGTTAATTGATTTAGATACCAATTTATGTTAAATATCTATTTCAAAATTCCATAGCTTACTACCAATAAAATGTCCTAGTAAAAGGTGCAATAGCTAAAATCTTACTGATGTAAAATATTAACTATTGTTGAGTGATACACTCCTTAAATTATGTATCCTTGTAAACTTTGGCACATACGAACACCTTGTAAAACTTTGCTTACTACATCAACAAATAATTTACTTAAAATAATATCAGATTTTAACAGTGTATTATTGTATTCTAGTCATTTTCTTAAAGTAAGATTCTTTTTTGTCTCCAGCTTGAAATCACCAGCACCATCTCAAATCCAATTATAGATTGAAGCAGAAATTGCCCTCAAGCTGTTTAAACTACCTCATGATAAACTATTGGTTGCATGACTAACCCTTAGATATAAATTGATTATTTTTAAAACTCACTGGGATTATTTACTTCATGAATCAATGCGATTTCCACAGTATAACATTAGTGATGTGGCTTTCTAAACCACGCTTCTTTTGCTGTCCTTACTTTGTGTTTTCAACATGATCAAAATCGAAAATAAAAATTCAATCTCCTTTGGAATTATTTAATGAGGGAAAATATTAACGGTGCTCCAATTTAACATCAAGTTGGATGTAATGTATCTGGAACAATCTGTAAGGGCTGGAGTAGAAACATAGAAAATAGGAGCAAGAGTAGGCTATTTGGCCTGCTCCACCATTCAAAATGATCATTGCTGATCATCCAACTCGGTACCTTGCTCTCACTTTCACTTCATACCCTTTGATCCCTTTAGCCCAAGAACAATATCTAACTCCTTCTTAAAAACATTAAATATTTCTTGTGGCATAAAATTCCACAGGACATTATTCTCTGAGTGAAGAATTTTTTCCTCAGCTCAGACCTAAATAACCTATGCACCATTCTTAAACTGTGACCCCTAGTTCTGGACTCTTTGGTCATCAAGAACATCCTACCTGCATTTATCTTGTCTGTTAAATTTTATATGTTTTTATGCGATCCCCAATCATTCTTCTAAATTCCAGTGAACTTTGTGTTAACTGGTCCAGTCTGTCTTCATACAACAGAACTGCTCTCCCAGGAATCGGTTTAGTAAATCTTTGTTGCACTTTCTCCATAACCAGAACATCTTTGCTCAAATAAAGAAATAAATTTGCACAAAATACTCCAGGTGTGGTTTCACCAAGGCTCTGTACAATTGTAGCAAGACATCCCTGTTCCTGTAGTCAAGACCAATTATTTGTCATAAAACAGAACTTTGTGGAAATAGTTAGACAATTTCTCACTCTATCTGAGCAGCATACTTCATCGGAAGAGGAATTGGCCACTCAACCTATCTGACTGAGCTGGCTTGCCAGACTTTAACTATACTTCACTTAATTAACTCTATTTTATAAGATCATGAGAAATAAGAACAGAAATAGACCATTTGGCCCCTTAAGCTTGCTCTGCCATTCAATAGGATCACGATTGATCCGGCATTCCTCATATCCACTTGTGTCTTTCTCATAATACTTGATGCCATTATTGATTAAAAGAATATCTAGCTCAGCCTTAAACGTACACAAGAACTTTTGCCCCAAGCTCTCTGTAGCAAGGAAATGTAAAGAATAACAGCTCTCTAACAATTCCTCCTTATTTCAGTTTTAAGTCAGTGCCCCTTTATTCTGAGACTGTGCCCTCTAACTCTAGAACTTTTCCATGAGAGGAAATATCATCTCAGCATTTACCCTGTCAAGCCCCTTGAAATTTCTATATGGTTCAATGAGATCACAGCTCATTTCTCTAAACTTTAGTGCTTAAAATGCCAACTTGTTCAGCCTTTGTTCATAAGACAAGGGATTATACGACTGAACTTTCTCTGAGCTTCTTCCAATGAAATGATATAGTTTCTTAAATAAGGGGAGCAAGAAGTGCTCATCACTGTGCTGCAAATGTGGTTTCACCTGCACCTTATACAGTTGCAATAAGACTTCTGTACTCTCATAGTCAGACCCCTTTGAAATAAGGGGCAACATTCAATTTTAAGATAATAGGAGAAAGGTATAGAGGAGACATCAGAGGAAAGTTCTTTACGCCGAGAGTTGTGAATGCATGGAATGCACGCAGTGGTGGCGGAAGCAGATCATTAGGGACATTTAAGCGACTACTGGACATGCACATGGATAGCAGTGAATTGTGGAGTGCGTAGGTTAAGTAATTTCATCTTACATTAGGATTAATCTCAGCACAACTGTTCTGTGGGCCTGTTCTGTGCTGTACTTTTTTATGTTCTATGTTCTATGATTTTCTGGTATGCTTGTGTGCTAGCTTTCATGCTCAAATACCACACCCCACACACAACTTTGTGTTGCAGTTTTCTGCAGTTTTTCCTACTTAAATATTATTCTGTTTTTGTTCTTCCTTCTAAAATGAAAAACTTAACATTTTCCACATTATTCTCCATTTGTGAACATTTTTCCCATTTACTTAATCTATCAATATCTTTTTTTAACCTTTTGTACCTCTCTTGCAACTTGCCTTTCTACCTACCTTTGTGTTGTCTGCAAAATTGGCTAGAATACATTTGCTTACCCAATATCCCCTTAGCTACCTCTCAGGATCCTAGGATGCAAGCCACCAGTGCCAGAGGACATATCTGCCTATAGCCCCATTAGTTTGTCTGATGCTACTTCTGTTCTGAGATTTACATATCAAAGAACAGAAACCAATATATCCTATTCTAAAAGATTAAAGAATAGACCTAAAGTTGTTTAATGTATCATCACATCGCTATGACACTATACTCATTTGGCTATAAATTCTGTATCTTATTATCTTAATCTCCACAACCAGCTGAAGAAGCAGCAGCACTTCAAAAGCTGGTATTTCCAAATAAACCTGTTGGACTATAACTTGGTATTATGTAATTTTTAACTTTGTAGACCCCAGTCCAACATCAGCAACTCCAAATCATAATTGTAATGATAGTGATGGTACCTAATTGCTCTCCCATATTCTGTCGCATTAATGGGATATTATGTATTTGAAGAAGCTCTGACTGTCAGTTTTTATATACTTACTAGTTTGCCTATTAATTTATTTTCTTTATCTTTGTTTTCTTTACGGTTCTTCTCTGCCATGATCAGAATTATCACAGTCTTCTGAGCCAGCACTGACCTTTGCCAATTTATATGTGTTTTCTTTAAACTTTATGCTCTCCTAAACTTCCTTGGTTAGCCACAGCCTCTCTTAAAATCTTTCCTCCGTACTGAAATGTATTTTTGCTGAAAGTCATGAATTACCTCTTTAAATGTCTGCCACTGCTTTCTTACTGTTATTCCTGCTAATTTCTCTACCAATTCATTTTAGCTGACTCCATCATCATTTCATTGTAATTCCCTTATTCCGTAGTTGATTCTGACTTAGGTTTTTCACTCTCAAAATGAGTATTAAATTAACCTGCCTCATTACGCATTACTAGGTACAAGGATGCTGTAGAGATCTTCCAGCAATTTCTCTTTTTGTACCAAATCCAAGGTAGGCTGCTCCTTGATTGGCTCAATGACATTTTGGTTAAGGACACAAGCCCTAACACACTCAATGAATTCATTGTCATAGCAACCATTTCCAATTTGATTAAGCCAATCAATATGAAGATTAAGCATTATATCACCCATAATTATTGTTCAATTGCTTCTACATGCTCCTATTGTTTATTGATTTATTGCCTTTCCAACAGAATGGCTATTGTTTGTGTCTATAAATTACTTCTGTCAATGTCTTCTTTCCCTTGTTAAATTTTACCTCCACAGAAATGGACTCTACATCATCTGAGCTTGGATTATTTCTCACCACTGTCTTCATTTATTCTCTTATTAATATTGCAATGCCACCACCTTTTCCATTCCTCCTGTCTCTTTGAAAGACCAAATATCCTTGAATGTTAAGTTCACCATTTTGATCTCTTTGTAACCATGTTTCTGTAACGGCGATGAGATCATAATCATTTACCTCAATTTGTGCCATCAGTTTGCATACTTTATTCTGAATGCTTCGTACAGTAAGATTCAAAGCCATTAACTATGTTCTATTATTGAATTTTCCCAAAATTCTTTTGGTTCCTTGGTGCAGTATGACATTCACAGATTCTGTCTTTCTTTTTTTTTTACTAAAAATCATTCCCATTACTAGCTTTTAATCCTACCTTCTCTTTTACCTTTAATTTTGTAATTTTCCATGTAACCGAACCACATCCCCTCCCCACCCTCCTTGTGTCATTTCCTTTGGTTTCCTCATATCAACATAATTTCACTTGTCCTTAACTTAATAAGCCTTAAACTTATTTATAAACCTTACATATGCTGATACATTTGACCAATAAACACAATTAACAAGGTGTGATAAACCTTGTATAAAGCACCTCTTCCTTTACATCAAATTCTCATGTGAAACTAATTTGCTAATCATTCTGACTACATCTCACTCAGGCATAGTGTCCTGATTGTGTGCCCCTTACTGACCTGATATAAATGCTAATTTGATATACATAGTTCACCAAATCCTTTATAAGTGATGCCTTGAATTTGAAATTGCTTTGACATCAGGGCGGGAACCATAAGTGTAGGCATTTCTCGGCTACACTTACTGTGAAAACAAGTCTTCAGCTGTTCATTTTGCAACAAACAACAAAATTAGCCACAATATTTTTAAAATAATTAAATATTTGCTCAGAAAACAAGCTTTACTTCTTCAATTTGTCAGAAATATCAAAAATAGACTGATCTAGAGAATAATACCGGGTAAAGCCTTTGTATAATAATTTGAATTTATATCCTAAACAGAGACTCAAACGAGTACTTGACATGTCACAGGTCACAAAGTTTTGAATTTTTAATCTCTTGCTTTTTGAAAATACCTCTCTTTATCAGAATGGATATCATCATCTTTCTTTGAAGGGAGTTTCGCTGAGCTAAAAAATCAATGAAGAAATAAATCAGCTTTGAGTTAAAGTCAAGTGATATACTTATGACTATCAGACTGGAAGTAAATGCTTAGAGCAGTAAAGTCTTGAAGATGGTCTTGTAGATTTGTTGAATATTATTTTCTCAAAAAGCAGGAAAGCTGTTTAAAAAACTTCAGTGGGGAAAGGGAGAATGAGGAAAAGACAGAAGAAGAAAGGGAAGGAACAGACTCTTCCTTGCTGTAATTAGACTTCTGAATGGACATCTCAAATTTGACACTCATCCCATCATTTGCTGATATCCAGTTAGGTCAGGGTCAGCCTGTCTGGCCAGAACCTGTCCCAAATGCCTCTGAATGAAAATTGAGTACAACAAGATGGGTTTTATCAGAACAGGAAGTTTTCCGGCTCAAGCTGGCTCCTTGATAATGAAAGTCTGGTGAAAGAACATAAAACTATGGGCTAACACTCCACTGCAGTACTGAAGGAATCCTCCCTCTGTCAGAGATGTTTTTGCACAATCTGTTCCCTGCTCTCTCTCTCTCTGATAGACAAAGAAGAGGGCGCTTGGTATGCTTTCCTTTATTGGTCAGAACATAGAATGTCAGAGTTGGAAGGTCATGTTGCAGCTGTACAAGATATTGGTTAGGCTACTTTTGGAATATTGCATGCAATTCTGGTCTCCCTCTTATCAGAAGGATGTTGTGAAACTTGAAAAGGCTCAGAAAAGATTTACAAGGGTGTTGCCAGGGTTGGAGGGTTTGAGTTGTTGGGAAAAACTGCATAGGCTGGGGCTGTTTTCCCTGGAGCGTCAGAGGCTGAGGGGGTGACCTTATAGAGGTTTTTAAAATCATGAGAGCCATGGATAGGGTAAATAGACAAAGTCTTTTTCCCTGGTGTAAGGAAGCACAGAACTAAAGGACATAGGTTTAGGGTGAGAGGGGAAAAATTTATAAGGGACTGAAGGGGCAATCTTTTCACACAAAGGGTGGTGCATGTGTGGAATGAGCTGACAGAGGAAATGGTACGAGCCGGTACAATTACATCATTTAAAAGGCATCTGGATGGGTATATGAATAGGAAGGGTTTAGAGGGATGTGGATGAACTGCTGGAAAATGGGACTATATTAAGTTAGGATATCTGATTGGCATGATTGAGTTGGACTGAAGGGTCTGTTTCCATGCAGTACATCTCTATAACTCTCTGACTGTAATATGCCTTGACAATATTGCAGAGATTTAGATGATTGTTGTAGATTTTTATGAAATTTTGCTAAGCATTCCAGCAGTTGAATTGACCAGCCATCCAGCTGTTTTCATTGCTCTGTCAAAATTTTATTGGAGTGGGAAGAAATGGGTAAACTCTATTTACTCCCCTTGCTTGCCTCCCACATCCAGCAAAAGATTGGAATTCTGAACCAAAGGATGTGAAGATAGATGTAGTTTAATTATTTCATCATTTCTAACAATTATATATTGCATTAAAGAAGCTAGAAAGTATTTACTGTTATTGTATAGAGCTATGGCAGCCAATTTGCTGCAGATAAGCTCCTAGAAACAGGAACATTACCATTGTGTCCTGAAACCATTGTCTCAGTATAGTTTCTCTCAACCAACCTGTTTCAGATGCTATGACATATTTTTGAGCAAATGGGACTTGAATTCAGGTCTTCTCATTCAGAGATAGGGACACTTAGAAACATAGAAAATAGGTGCAGAAATAGACCATTCAATATGACCATGGCTGATCATGCAATTTCAATATCACATTCCCACTTTGTCTCTGTACCCCTTGATCCCTTTAGCTACAAAGGCCACATTCAACTCCCTCTTGAATATCTAATGAACTGGCCCCAACTGCTTCATGTGGGAGAGAATTCCACAGGTTCACAATTCTCCAAGTGAAGACATTCTTCCTCATCGAAGTCCTGAGTAGCTTACCCCTTATTGTTAGACTGTGACTCCTAGTTTTGGACTTCCCTAACATCAGGAATATTCATCCTGCATCTAGCCTGTACAGGAAATTAGGATTTTATATGGTAAGTATAAACCCAGTCAATCCAGACTTTCCTCAAATGTCAGTCCTGCCATCCTGGGAATCAGTCTTGTGAACCTTTGCTGGACTCCCTCAATGTCAAGAATGTCCTTTCTCAGATTTGAGGACTAAAACAGCACACCATACTCAAGGTTTAGCCTCACCAAAGTTCTGCATAACTGCAGCAAGACATCCTTATTCTGATACTCAGATCCTCTCGCTATGAAGGTCGAAATGCCACTAGCTTTCCTCAATGCCTGCTGCATCTGCATGCCAACCTTCAGTGACTGCTTCATTGGTGTGTATGCAGAAGATGATGTCAGTTTGTGTGCAGAAGATAGGGTTGACATTTTCCTAGGTACCAACAGTTTTGAGGAAGGGTCACTCAATCAGAAACCTTAACTCTAATTTCTCTCCACAGATGCTGCCAAACTTGCTGAGCTTTTCCAGCAATTTCTATTTTTGCTTCAGATTTCCAGCATCTGCAGTTCTTTCATTTTTTTGCTCAGTTATTTCATCCTTAATATTTGACTCCAGCATTTTCCCCACCATGATGTCAGACTGACTGGCCTATAATTCCCCACATTCTCTCTTCCGTGCTTTTGAAGAGTAAAGTCACATTAACTACCCTCTAGTCCACTGGAATTCTTCCAGAGTCTACAGAATGATGGAAATGATCACCAATGCGTTAAGGTGTACTTAAAGGGACACCTCTTTAAGTACTCTGTGATGCAGAGCATCAGGCCCTGGAGTCTTATCAGGTTTTAATCTCATCAATTTCCCCAATACCATTTCCTGACTAATAAGGATTTCATTCAGTTCCTCCTTCATGCTTGATCCTCTGTCTATTTGTATTTCTTGAAAGTTATTTCTGCCCTCCTTAGTGAAGACAGATCTAAAATATTTGTTCAATTGGTCTGCCGTCTCTGTGTTGTCCATTATGAATTCAACTAATTCTAACTGCAACTTTTGTCTTCATCAGTCTTTTTTCTTCACATATCTGTCGAAGCTTTTGCAACCAGTTTTTATGTTTTCTACAATCGTACCTTCAGATTCTACTTTCCACTTCCAAATTAAACCCTTTATCCTCCTCTGCTGAAATTTAAATTTCTCCTAGTCCTGAGGTTTACTATTGTGTCACAAACTTTCTCATTCAAATCGTTTTCTACTTAATGGTTTTAAAATGGGAACATTTGTTCTAAAACATCTCTGCTCTTTTTTTATTGTAAGAGGAATTTTCAACAATTGGTTTTCAACAATGACATTGTTGTGGTTTGGAGATGGAGATAGAGAATGTTTGGAATTTCAGGATTATTTGGAACGGATTGAGGTGAGTGAAATTAGAAGGGTGTATCGATGGTAAGGATGCAAGGAAGGAGGATCTAGATGACAGTTGAGAGCTGAGTGAAGAATGAAGGACAGAATGGAAGCTAGACTGGTGTGGAGGGTGGGATAAAATTGGGATTTGCCTGAGGGTGAGAGCTGAGTGTTGGTGGGAGACTGGGTGGTAGGTGAGTTATGGATGGTGAGGTGAGGACTGGTTGGGGGTTTGAGTAAGAGGGTACTGGAGAGTGAGGAAAATGGGCTGAAGGTTAACAAGGTAGATGGAGAGATGCGAGTATAGTTGGAAGTTGAGAGAGTGGGTAGAGGGCAAGGGGATATGTAAGGCTGTTGGGATACGTGAGCGAGGTATTATTTTTTCAGCAAGTTTACTTTTAAATACATGTTTTGGCTTTTTAGAGTAGCTTGTAGTTTAATTGCTTTCAATCAAGTGTCAGTCTCTAACAGCCTAATCTTTCTTTTCCTTTGTTTTGTTGTTTGCATCTTTTTTAACTGAACCACTTCCCTTCTTGTTCTTATATTTCATCCTCATTAATACTCATTTTTATGAATTTGCTCGGTCTGTTCAGTCACAACCCAGGCACCCTCTTTCCCTCACTGACGCTCTGTGCAATTTTATGGGAAAAATTCCTTTGGGCAAAGGAAAGTCTCTGTAATCAGTAGACACTGGAAATTACCTTCTCTAGCAGGCCCAATTTTGGCCCACAGTTAAGATGAAACTACCAATAGCAATGAAACAATATATTTTTTAAATATAGCAATTATATATTTAAAATGCAAGGCACGTGACTAGTAAAAGAGGTAGGAGGATTTAATAGCTGAACCATCACTTAACTTAGAAATAAATGTCACTTTTCATGAAACTTCTACACATAATTTCATAATAAAATATCCTTAAGAGACATTAGATGGATGAATAGAAGAGGTAGGCTTTGAACTGGAGCGGAAGATATGGGGAAAAGTTTTGGGAGAGAATTTCAGAACTTGGAGCCAAGGTAGCCCAGCAATGAACAGACATCAATAACAGAGTAATGAAAATGAGAGTTGCATAAGAACCATAATTGGAGGAGCACAGAGCTTACTGGAGATTTTCAAGCCTGGAGGGCATTAAAGAAATAGGGAAGGAATAAGGAATTTGCAAGCGAGTAAAAGAATGTTAATGTCAGGATTTTGCCAGACCTAGTGATAATATAAATCAGCAGGCCTGTCACTACCCTATCACAGGACTGGAACGTAGCATTGCAATTCTGATATTTAATTATATCAGAAGTACAACCCTTGGCTTTTTTTTGGAAATAATTCAACTGGGTTTCAAATTTATTATGTTAAATCTTCATCACTCTGATTTTGAGCTAACAATGAACAGAAAACATGAACAATAAAAGTAATCTGGTAAAGGATGAAAAGCTAAAGAAACAATGCTTCTATTTTAGATCTGTTTGTGATGGAAGAAAGACCACTACAGTCCCACATTGACATTGAAATGTAAACCTTACTGAAGAAATAGCGGGGATATGTTTATATAAACGGAGTCACTTTTTTCCTGAAGCCCTGATATAACAAATACTTTAAAAATAATGCCTTTGTTATGCTGTGATTGATGGTAGAGAAAGCACATCAAGAACATAAATTTTAATTCCTGCCAATTGAAGCAATTTACAGTAAACAAAGTCTGAAATCAGTCAGCATTGATTGTAGGCTTCTTGGAAATAATTACAACAAAAATTGTTTTGAAGTGGCCACGTTATTGACCTTGGATGCAAGTTATTCAAGTAATTTCATGTTATTTAGCAAAGAAAGTTCTCTTCATTAAAATAGAAGCACTGATTAACATCAGACACAAAATATGGAATATTGGATAAATATTGGAGAAAGAAAATCAGAGACTCAATCAACCTTTTTTAAAAAGACCTAGCATTTTTACTTGTACCATATTCTGAACAGTAAACAGCCTGAATGCTGTGAATGTGTGATCTGCTTCAATTTAGTTTTAATTTTTTTTTAAAATTGAGACTAGAAAATCATGAGGCAATAATTGTTTGATGCCTGTAGCCCATGGATATGCATTCACTATGTAGTGATGTTTGGTTCAGAATTATAAGACATGTTTTTTGCTGATGAAGGAGCAGAACAATGGCTCAGAATTTCAGGGTTGGGCATTAAGCTACAGTGTGCACTATCATTATCCCTCTGAATGTGACTGCAGCTGTTAGATTCAACACAAGTAAAGATGAATGTAGAAATCCTGAATGTGCAGTGACATTCACTGCTTCATCACAGGCTGCAATATGGAACCACGTTACCTCTGGTCCCTACATCAGCCCCTTCCTCAGTGTCACCAATCAAAAAAATCAACTTATTGCTTGAAATGCCCCTTCTGCCACTCTCATTTCATTGTTAGAACACCATAGACATGAAACCTTGTTCAATGAAGTATGACTTAATCCCCAGCAGTTACCTGGGTAATAACTATGGTTTAATAACATTCTGACCCTATGTTTTTGGAGCAATGTTACAAGCCTCTATTATGATGAATTACTGGACATTTCAACTGGATTCTTAAAATAACTAATCACCTTTTTAAAAAGTGCATGACATTTTAGCTTCTAACTTCAATTCTTGTACATTTCCTAAACTAATGTATGATAATATAAGGGGTGGCACACTGGTTAGCATTGCTGCCTTACAGCACCAGGGACCTGGGTTTGATTCCAGTCTCAGGCAACTCTGTGTGGAGTTTGCTTTTTTTTCCCCATGTCTGTGTAGGTTTCCTCCCACAGTCCAAAGATGTGCAGGTTAAGTGGATTAGCCATGGGAAATGCAGGTTGCAGTGATAGGGTAAGGGGATGGGTCTGGGTAGGATGCTCTCCAGAGAGTTGGTGTGAGCTCAATGGGTTGAATGGCCTGCCTCCACAGTTCACAGGATTAAAGATTCAATTATTGTTTTAAAATGAAAAGCAACAGAATTTATTGTACATAACTATATATAGATGATAATAAAAAAAGAACAATTTTATTCAGAAACAGACTCCAGGTTCTTGTGGTCTGACAATGACTGAGCTTCTTTGGAACCTGTCTGTTAGTATACTTTAATTAAAGGTACAAATTCCTTTCTCTTCCATATCCTTCAAGTTAGTTTATGGTATCCTTTACAAAAAGAAAAAGAAGTAGAACTCAGAAATTAAGGAACTGGTCAGAAATCATCTTGTTTGACTTAACATGGGACATGAGTTTAGACCAAAACTAACATTTCCAAGTTTTACTGCTGTTTAGCAGGCCTTTCTTTCATCATTATCATTTAACCATGAACACAGAATGCTTTTCCTGTTTTTCCATCCCCCACAACAAGTCTGTTCTTCTTGAGGGACAAATCTCCAACAGCAGTCTTGATTCTGTTAGAGCATGTCTGGAAAATGTTTGGCTTCTTGTCATTTCCTTAGAGGGCTCACAGCTTGGTGGAGTGGCATGACAGCTTCTGATGATAGTTACCATCAATCTGAGACTTTATGGCGTGCCTCAGAGATTCTTAGAGCAGCTGGTGCTGGAGCCGACCAGGGAGAAGGCAATTCTGGATCTGGTATTGTGTAACGAACCAGAATTGGTCAGAGACCTCGAAGTGAAGGAGCCATTGGGAAGTAGTGACCATAATACAATAAGCTTCAATCTGCAATTTGAGAGGGAGAGGGTACAATCGGAAGTGACAATATTTCTGTTGAATAAAGGGAACTATGGAGCTATGAAGGAGGAGCTGGCCAAAGTTCAATGGTGCAATACCTCAGCAGGGATG
>NC_057715.1:41419470-41468222 GCF_004010195.1 Chiloscyllium plagiosum
GTGCCGAACCAGAGGACACAGCTTAAAAATACGGGGTAGACCATTTAGGACAAAGCTCAGGAGAAACTTCTTCACCCAGAGAGTGGTGGCTGTGTGGAATGCTCTGCCCCAGAGGGCAGTGGAGGCCCACTCTCTGGATTCATTTAAGAAGGAGTTGGATAGAGCTCTTAAAGATAGTGGAATCAAGGGTTATTGAGATAAGGCAGGAACAGGATACTGATTAGGAATGATCAGCCATGATTATATTGAATGGCGGTGCAGGCTCGAAAGGCTGAATGGCCTACTCCTGCACCTATTGTCTATTATCTATTGTCTATTGAGGAAGGGTTACTGGACCCAAAATGTTAACTCTGATTTATCTCCACAGATTTTGCCAAACCTGCTGAGTTTTTCCAGCAATTTCTGTTTTTGAAGGGCTAAATGGCCTACTCCTGCACCTATTGTCTATTATCTATTGTCTATTGAGGAAAGGTTACTGGACCCAAAATGTTAACTCTGATTTATCTCCACAGATTTTGCCAAACCTGCTGAGTTTTTCCAGCAATTTCTGTTTTTAGCTTCTGATGATCATTGGTTATGCATTAGAAAAGGCTCTCTCATGCATTATTGGGTTTTTTCTCACAGCCTCCAGCTGACATCTATGTAGATCAACAATTTCTGTATGTCAGATATTAAAGATACTCACACTGAGCTTAACAATCATGTTTGTCCCTATATAGCTTTTTATTAGCTTATGAGATTGCTGTATTTCTTCTTGGTGAGACTTTTGTCTTCACTGAGTCTTCACTGAGTCTTCACCGAGTCTTCACTGAGGGGCTGGCTTCCAGGTTTGTGTGTTTTTATATCCCTTGCACCAGACCTTTCTGAGTGTTCTATGGCCTTTGGAGTCATGACTTGGATTTTAAAAATCCAATGGTCTCAAACCACCACCCCTTATTGTGGACATGCCAGGAGGTGCACATACTCAGGAAGTCAAGATGCTAGAAAGCTTGATTGTCACTTCTCCAATGCACAATTCTCGGGCTGGCTGTAACTGGTTTTCTTGAATTTTTATGACCTCTTTGATGTTGGTTTCTACAAATTCTCTGCAGCTAGTAGCTGCTGGCTGATGTTTAATTTAGTATCGCCATGTTTTTGCCAGGCTTGATTTCCTGATGAAGGGCTTTTGCCCGAAACGTCGATTTCGCTGCTCCTTGGATACTGCCTGAACTGCTGTGCTCTTCCAGCACCACTAATCCATTCTCTGGTTGTGGGTCAATTTAGAAAGTCCAATTTTTCGGCCTGTAGTTTTTTGACCACAAAGTATTTTGCTCTAAACTGGTCAAGATCATATTGATGTCCACTGGGCATGATTTTAAAAAAGTTTGATACACAGATTTGGATTCTTCCTGTCACGTCTAATACCATACACCCAGGAAAACACACTATCAGATACTACTGTCAGGCTTTAATGACTTAAAAAATAAAAATACTCTCAGTGGGTACATGAATGAGCCAACACTGAAAGCAAGCCTAACTGTGAGACGAAGTATCAACAATCTCACTGTGGGACAACAAAGTCTCATAAACACAAACTATCTGATCTAGCTTTGTTAAACAGTTATCATGTGGAACCCTGTTGAATACCTTACTGAAGTTCATATGGACTACCTTCACTGCTCTGCCTTCATCAATCCTCTTCCTCACTTCTTCAAAATAATCAATCAAGCAATTGAGACATGATTTCCCACACACAAAGCCATGTTGACTATCTCTAATCAGTTTTTACCTTTCCAAATACATGTAAATTCTATCCCTCAAAATCCTTTCCAGAAGCTTGCCCACCACTGATATCTGTCCATACTGATCTAATGTTCCCTGTTTTTTCCTGACCATCCTTCTTAAATAATGGCACCACGTTAGCCGACCTCCAGTCTTCTGGCACTTCACCCTTGGCTATCGATGATGCAAATATCTCAGCGTGGGGCCCAGCAATCACGTCCCTTGCTTCCCAATAAGTTCCAGGGAACACTTGAACCTGTCCTGAGGATATACCCACCTTTCTGCATTTCAAAATGTCCAGCACCACCTCATCTATAATATGAATATTTTTCAAGTTATCGCTATTTATTTACCGAAGTTCTCTAACTTCTACGTCCTTCTCCACAGTAAACACTGATGTGTTGACAGGAGAAAGTGAGGACTGCAGATGCTGGAGGTCAGAGCTGAAAATGTGTTGCTGGAAAAGCGCAGCAGGTCAGACAGCATCCAAGGAGCAGGAGAATCGATGTTTCGGGCATGAGCCCTTCTTCATTCCTGAAGAAGGGCTCATGCCCGAAATGACGATTCTCCTGCTTCTTGGATGCTGCCTGACCTGCTGTGCTTTTCCAGCAAAACATTTTCAGCACTGATATGTTGACAACCTATAAACTGATAGTCACGATCAGACAACAACACGCCAGGACAAAAGACCCTATGCCCATCATGTGCAAGACTAACATAATTTACACGATTACATGCAAAGACTGCACAAAACACTATCAGGTAAGCAGGCAGACAACCAGCAATCTGCATCCACAAACATCAACTAGCCACTAAACTCCAAGGCCAGCTGTCCCTACTAGCCATACACACAGACAACAAGATCCAGAAATTCGACTGGGATAACACAACAATCATAGGACAAGTTAAATGTAAGAGAGCCAAAAAATTCCTAGAAGCATGGCACTCAGCCATAGACTCTATCAACAAGCACATTGACCTAGACCCAACATACTGGCCGCTACAATGAGCAACCAGAGTAGCAGAAATGGAACCAAGACACAATACAGTAGCGTTTCACAGGATGCTCCAAAACACTGAAGATGGCACTTAGACAGGGGACGAAATGTCTGCAAATCAACTTCCCAGCTCAGCAAACATACCCACATCCACAATACTGTTGTAAAATACTCATTAGGTATCTCACCAATGTCCTGCAGTTCCACACATAGGTGACGTTGCTGATTTGTAAGGGGCCCTGTTCTTTCCCTAGATACTCTTTTGTCTTTAATGTATTTGTAGAATCCCTTTGGATTTTCCTTAACCTTATTTACCAAAGTTATGTCATGTCCCCTTTTCACCCTCCTGATTTCTCTCTTAAGGATACACATACTGCCCTTATAGAGCTCTAAGAATTCACTCAATCCCTGTTGTCTAGACCTGACATCTCCTTTGTTTTGACCAGAACCTCAATCTCTCTAGTCATCCACCATTCCCTATACCTACCAGTCTTGCCTTTCATCCTAATAGGAACATATTGTCTCTGGACTCTTGCTATCTCACTTTTGAAGACTTTCCACTTTCCAACTGTCTCTTTACCTGTGAATATCCACCCCACAACAACAACTGAAAGTTTTTGCCTAATACCATCAAAATTGACCTTCCTCCAATTTAGAACTTTAACTTTTAGATCATGTCAATCCTTTTCCATAACTATTTTAAAGCTAATAGAATTACAATCACTGGTACATCAGTCACTTGCCCTGCCTTATTTCCCAAGAGAAGGTCAAGGTTTTCTTCTTCTATTAGGTACATCCACATGCTGAATAAGAACGTTTTCTTGTACACACTTAATGAATTCCTCTTCATCCAAGCCCTTAACACTATGGCAGTCCAGTCTATGTTTGAAATGTTAAAATCCCCTACCATTACCACACTATTATTCTTACAGATAACTGAGACCTCCTTACAAACTTGTTTCTCAATTTCCCACTGACTATTGGGGAGATCTACAGCATAATCCCCTTTAGGTGGTCATCCCTTTCTTATTTCTCAGTTGCACCCAAATAACTTCATTGGATTTACTCCTTGAAATACCCTCCCTAAGTACAGCCGTAAAATTTCCCCAGTCAAAAGTGCCTCTCCTCCTCCTTTCTTGCCCTCTTTCTTTCCTTCCCTGCCATTCTGATATCTTATTGCTGGCCACAGAAACATCCTATCTGTGCATCTGACTAGAAAGTCCCCTATCACAATTAATTGCTTGGAACCTGATGTATTCCCTCATCACAGTAGAGCCAATCTCGGTACCAGAAACATGGCTATCAGTACTAGATTCTGAGAGTCTGTTATCTCCAATGTTTTCCAAAACAACATACTTGTTTGAGATGGGGATTGCCACAAGAGACTGTTGCACTATCTGCCTACCTCTCTTACATTTTCTCAAGGTAACCCATCTACCCAATTGCATTTACGTTTTTTTCTACCTTCATGAAACTGCTATCCATCACATCTCTTGGTTTCTGTAAATTCCTAATTTTGCCTAACTACCGCTCCAACCTGTTCTTGCAATCCAGTAGGTTTGTAACCAAGCACACTTCCTGCAGATACAATTATCAGTAACACCGTTAAGTGTGTACAAGAAAACTCCCTAATTTCCCACATCTGACAGGAACACCACCTCGCTCTACTAAAGGCCACCTTTGCACCTTAACAATTTACATAATGCAACTGTGGACTTCCTTATGACAGAGGACCATAAAACCTCAAGATATTGGAACAGATTTAGGCCATTCAGCCCATTGAGTCTGCTCCCCCATTCACTCATGGCTGATATGTTTCTCAAGCCTATTCTCCTGCATTCTCTCTATAACCTTGAATCCCCTTGCTAAATAAGAACCTATCCAGCTCAGTCTTTTTAAAACACTCAATGACTTGGCCTCCACAGTTTCCTGCAGCAATGAGTTCTACAGATTACCTATTTGTTGTTTGAAGAAATTCATCCTAATATCAGTTCTAAAGGGTCGTCCCTTCATTCTGAGGCTGTGCCCATCAGTCCTAGTGCCTTCTAATAGTGGAAACATTTTCTCTATGTCTACTCTATCCAGGCCTCATTATTTTATAAGTTTAAATCAGAGCCCACTTCATCCTTCTAAATTCCATCGAGCATGGACCCAGGGTCCTCAACTGTTTCTAATATGACTAGCCTTTCATTCCCAGGATCATTCTTGTAAACCTCCTCTGGACCATTTCAATGCCTACATATACTTCCTTTCTTTGATACAGGGCCCAAAAGTGCTCACAATGTTCCAAATGCAGTCTGATCAGAGCCTTATACAGCCTCAGCAATAAATCTCTGGTCTTGAAAGTCTAGTCCTTTTGAAATGAATGTTAACATTCCATTTGCCTTCCTAACTGCCAACTGAACTGTTAACTGCCAACCAAAAACATGTTAACCTTAAAAGAATCCTGAACTAAGACTCCTACGTCCCTTAGTGCTTCAGATTTCTGAAGCTTTTCCCCATTTAGAAAATAATCTACACCTCAACTCTTTTTACCAAAATGCATAATCTCACAATTTCTCACATTCTATTCCATCTGCCATTTCTTTACATACTCTAACAATGTCCAGGTTCCTCTGCAGCCTCCTCACTTCCTCTTCAATACCACTTGTCTTTCCCCCATCTTTTATTTGTGTTATTTGCAAACTTGGCACAAAGCCCACAGTTCCTTCATCAAGATCTTTAACATATAATGTGAACAACTGTAGTCCCAAAATGGACCCCTGTGGACTCCACTAGTCACATGCTGAAAAAGACCCCTTTATCCCCACTCTCTGCCTTCTGTCATAGTCAGCCAATCCTCTATCCATGCTAGTACCTTGCCCCGATCATCATGGGCTCTTGACTTATTTAGTAGCCTTCTGCGTGGCACCTTGCCAAAGATAATATAAATAGACATTGGTTTGGCCACTTCTTGAATATTGTGTGTAATTCTGGTCTCCTTCCTATAAGAAGGATGTTATGAAACTTGACAGAGTTCAGAAAAAGAATTATAAGGATGTTGCCAGGGTTAGAGGATTTGAGCTGTAGCGACAGGTTGAATAGGCTGGGGTTATTTTCCCTGGAGCATCGGAGGCTGAGGAGTGACCATATGGAAATTTTTAGATTCATGAGGGGCATGAATCAGGTGAATAGTCAGGGTAGGGGAGTCCAAAACTAGAGGGCATAGGTTTAGGGTGAGAGGGGAAAGATATAAAAGAGACCTAAGGAGCAACGTTTTCACGCAACGGGTGGTGCGTGTGTGGATAGAGCTGCCAGAGGAAGTGGTATAGGCTTGTACAATTGCAACATTTAAAAGGCATCTGGATGGGTATACGAATAGGAAGGGTTTAAGGGATATGGGCCAAATGCTGGCAAGTGGGACTAGATTAAGTTGGGATATCTGATTGGCATAGACGAGTTGGACCGAAGTGTCTGTTTCCATGCTGTACATCTCTGTGACTATGATTCTATAAGGTCACGTCCACTGTCTCTCCTTTGTCTAACTTGCTCATTATTTCCTTTAGGAATTGTCACAGATTTGTCAGGCATGACCTCCCTGGACAAAGCTATACTACCTCAGCTGTATTTTACCATGCACTTCTAAGCATTCTACAATTTCATCCTTAATGGATTCTAAAATGATGGACATGATTTGGAAACGCCGATATTGGACTGGGGTGTACAAAGTTAAAAATCACATAAGGTGATTGGACTATCACCTGATGAAGAAGCAACACTCCAAAAGCTAGTGTCTCCAAATAAACCTGTTGGACTATAACCTGGTGTTGTGTGATTTATAAAATGATGGAGATCTGGCTAACTGTCTACTGCCCCCCTCCCTTCTTAAATGCTATGTTACATTAGTCATTTTCTAGTGCTGTGTGACCCTCCTTTACGCTAGTGCTTCCTGAAAGATCACGACAAGTCCCTCTACAATCTCTGCAACTATCTCCTTCAGAATTCTGGGGTGCAGTTCATCTTGTCCAGGTCATTCACCCACTTCAGACCTTTCAACTTCCCCAGTGCCTTCTTCTTATTGATAATTACACTCGTGCTTCCCTGCTGACTCTCTTGAAGTTCTGGTATGCTATGGTGTCTTCCATCATAAAGATTGATGCAAACTACCTCTTCAGTTCCTCTGCCATTTCTTTGTTCCCCATTACTACATCCCCAGCCTCATCATTCAGCTGGCCAATGTCCACTCTTGCTTCTGTCTTAGCTTTTAGATATCTAAAAGAACTCTTGTAATCATCTTTAATACTGCGAGCTAACTTCCCTTCATATTTCATATTTCCCCACTTCATTGTTTTTTAAATCATTCTCTGCTGGTTTTTAAAGGCTTCCCAATCCTGTGGCTTCCCACTAATCTTCACCATAGTGTGTGATTTTTCTTTTGGTTTTATATTGTCCCTGACTTCCCTTGTCAGTCTTCTTTGCCTTATCCTCCCCTAGTAAGTTTCTTCTTCCTAGGGATGAATTTCTGTTGTAACTTCTGAAGTACCCCCAGAAACTTCAGCCATTGCTGCCCCACTATCTTTCCTGTCAACTGTGGCCAGCTCCTCCCTCATATCTTTTATCTACCTTGATTAAATTGTAATACCATTATATCTGATTCAAGCTTTCCCCTCTTAAACTTGTAGAATAAATTCTATCATTGAGGTCACTGACCCCCTAGAAGTTCCGTTACCTTAAGTTTCCTAATCAAGTCTGCTACTGAGTCTGGGTTGTTAAGTGCACAAAAGGCTGAGTTTGACAAATTTTTAATCTGTAAGAAAATCAAGGGATTTGGGATAAGGCAAGAAAAAAAGCAATTGAGGGTTAAGAGTACAGCATAATCTCATTGAATAGCAAACTGGACTTGATGGCTGAATGGCCCACTTCTGCTTTTATGTCCTTCGATCTTATGTTCTGTCAGACCAATACCATGGCGAAAAAATCAAAAGTTAAAGCCGACACAGATGGATTGCATGACTCAGGTGGAATATCTCACAACAGCATGGGTCGAATATCTAATAACTAACACAGCAACACAAACAATCTAGGATAGATGAAAACATTTACATAATTCTTAACCAACACTTCTCACTTTGAACTTGCAGTCAGGTTTTGACATCAACCTGTTTAAAATAGCAAAAGAAACTTGACTTGTTCTCTGAGAACGACTGGACTAAAAATAAACAATTGTCAACCAATTGGTCAAGGAGCAAATTTATGAGGCTTCCTAGACTTAACACAGAATTCAAACGAAGAAACAAATCTAATGATCTTACCGATATCGGCATGAGAGAAATGTTTCATAATATCAACAGGATGCTCAAGAGATCAGAATTGGAGGAATTCAGATATTTCAGAGAATTGTGGCGTTAGTGGAGATTTCAGAGCAACAGAGTAATGAGGTCCTTGTTGGATTTGAAAGCAAGAATGAGAATGTTAAAAATTGAGCCATTGTTTGACAGGAAGCCAATTTTGATGAATGGTGCAATGAGTAAATAAGCTTAGTGTGAGTTCAGAGGGAGGCATCAGAGTTTGTGAATAGTCCCAAGATATGCAAAAGTAAAATAAAGCCAGAATTGTTCAGATATGTGGGGCTAGCACCCAGCAGAAACTTGATAATGGCAGGATGTGGCTTCCCATTCACACCATAAGACCAGAAGACATAGGAGCAGAAATTAGGCCATTCAGCCCATCGGGTCAGCTCCATCATTTAATAATGGCCGATATGTTTCTCAACCCTATTCTCCTGCTTTCTCCCCATACTCTTGATACTCAAGAACATATCTATCTTAGTATTAAATATACTCAATAACCTGGCCTCCACAGCCTTCTGTGGCAATAAATTCCATCGATTCACCACTCTCTGGCCGAATAAGCTTCTCCTTATTTCTATTCTAAAAGGTCTTTCCTTTACTCTGTGTCTATACCCTCGGGTCCTAGTGTCTCCTATCAATGGAAACGTCTTTCCAATGTCTACACTGCCCAGGCCATTCAATATTTTGTATATTTCAATTAGATCACTGCTCAACTTTTAAACTCCATCGAGTATAGACCCAGAGTCCTCAAACATTCCTAATAAATTAAACTTTTCATTCCTAGAACCATTCTCATGAACCTCATCTGAACACACTCCAGGGCCAGTCCATCTTTCCTGAGGTATTGGGCCGAAAACTGCGCACAATACTCCAAGTATGGTCTGATCAGAGCCTTATAGAGCCTCAGAAGTACATCCCTACTTTTACATTCAAGTCCTCTCAAAAGAAATGCCATCATTGCATTTGCCTTCCTAACTACCCACTCAACCTTCAAAGTCTACCTTGAGAGAAACCTGGACTAGAACTTGCAAGTGTCTTTGTACTTCAGACTTCTGAATTTTCTCCCCATTTAGAAAATAGTCCACACCTCTATTCTTCCTACCAAAGTGCATGACCCCACACTTTACTACATTGTACTCCATCTGCCACTTCTTTGCCCAGTCTCCTAACCTGTCCAAATCCTTCTGCAGCCTCCCTGCCTCCTCAATGCTCCCTGTCCGTTTACCTATCATTGTATTGACTGCAAACTCATATTGATATGACAGATGCAGTATTCACTGGTTTTATTCTTAAGGCAGCCTGAGCACCTCCTTGTGCACTCTGCATCCTACCAGTCAATGGTGTTACTGAAGGTTGGTTAAGATGTTAAGTTTTAGTTTATTTCTCTTGATTCAGGAGAAATAGTCATGCATGTAAGTACTCAATTAGCTACAAGCATGTCAGTTACTGGTCATAGAGTCATAGAGATGTACAGCGTGAAAACAGACCCTTCGGTCCAACTCATCCATGCCAACTAGATATCCTAACCTAATCCAGTCCCATTTTCCAGCATTTGGCACATATTTTTCTAAACCTTTCCTATTTATATATCTATTCAGATGCCTTTTAAATGTTGTAATTGTACCAGCCTCCACCATTTCCTCTGGCAGCTCATTCCATACACGTACCACTCTCTGCATGAAAAAGTAGTCCCTTAGGTCCCTTTTAAATCTTTCCCCTTTCTTCATCCTAAATGTATGCCCTCTAGTTTTAGACTCTCCTATCCTGACTATTCACCTTATCCATGCCCTTCACGATTCTATAAATTTCCATCACCCCTCAGCCTCCGGCGCTCCAGGGAAAATAGCTCAAGCCTATTCAGCCTCTCCCTACAGCTCTCCAGCCAAGTGAGTTAACCAAACACATTTACCAAACATAGGAGGAGAAAATGTAGCCCATTATAGAATCCCTGCAGTGTGGAAACAGGCTCTTCAGTCCAACAAATCCACACCAACCCTACGACAAGTCCCACCCAAACCCATTCCCCTAACCTATTATTGTACATTTTACCCCTAACTAAAACATCTCTGAACACTACAGACAATTTGGCATGGCCAATTCACCTAACCTGCACACCTTTGGACTGTGGGAAGAAACCAGAATACCCAGAGGAAGCCCACACAGAAATGAGGAGAATGTGCAAGCTCCACACCAACAGTTGCCCGAGGCTGGAATGAAACCCAAATCCCTGGTGCTGGGAGGCAGCAGTGCTAACCACTGAGCCACCATTCCACCCAGGGTTATGTTACAATCCTGGTCCAGATCACCAAATTTATACTGCAACATGACTGAAGACTGATAACTTTATTTTTAAAATTGAGAACACGTGAGATCTGGGGATTTATTAAGAGAGTAGATTAGATTAGATTAGATTAGAGCCACAAGGTGCCACATTTTTGAACAAACAAGTTTTATTATACAACTTGGGATAGTATTACAATCTGTTGTGCATGTATAGCTCATTTCTAACACCCAGAACTAGCATATTTGAATAATAGACTGGAAGGAACATTCAATAACAACTGCAAATAGGACAGATCTAATGGATTTTCAGTCACTACTTTCCTTTGTCTGCGCTAGTCTGGAATTCAGACCTTGTGTCCCAGTAGCCTGTGACAAGCATGCCACTGGCTCCTCACTGACATCAAGCTAACACTTTGTACATGTTTTTCCCTCAGCTCCAATCCTGCTGAGTGGCAGCTGGCAAATACTGCATGTGGACTTTTCAACCCCACTTTCAGCTGTACTGATCTATTAGTTGCACACAGCTTCTTACAAATCCAACTTAGCTCTAAGGACTTCCCTCACCTCTCCCTAATTCCAAAGACCTATTCAGCTCCTCTAGGACCTCCTTGGACCCTGACTATAGAAATTTCATGTAGCTCAGTTATTTTTTTCAGCAGTATTTGGTTAAAGCAACAAATGATCTTTACTTCTCACTGTCTCACACACTTTTACTCACACTTTTACTCACACCTGTCTTCAATTATTCTTAGACTGTCCTGAGTGACCTATCAAAGAAAATTCACTACTAAGAACATTCCCTAATTTTTGCAATGGAGAATTAAACAGTGCTATCTCATAATTCTTGTGAACTGAGTGTGCTCTGAATGTTAACACTCAGAGATTGCTGGCTTCTGATCAGAAAGGAATGCTTATTTTTGTTGACATTGCACATCCCCATAGAGACAAAGAGTTCAAGATAAACAACCAGAAGGGCAAAATAATCTGGTTTTCTTTTGTAAGCTGATGATACCACATTTTGCATTCATTTTCTCCAGTCAGCCATTATGTAATAATGCTAACTCAACTAAGATGACATTGCTTACAAATTACTGCTATCGGTGTCTGCTGACACCATCGCTGAGGGGCAACAGTGCCCTCATGCTCACTCGGAGATGTGCATGCGCATGGTTCCAGATCCTCTACATCGCTGTGACACATGCAAAGTGTGTATTGCACATGTGCACAGTATAGGCATAACTGAAACAGAAATTGCTGGAAAATCTCAGCAGGTCTGGCAATTTCTGTGGAGAGAAATCAGAGTTAATGGGATGAGTTTGGGTTGAGTGACTCCTCCTCAGAACGAACATAATGTTTAAACCAGCAGCATGAAAGATGTCCAGGATCAGTCAGTTCTGGGAGTCGGGGGCGGGGGGTGGGGGGGGGGAGGTGGTGAAGGGAGGGGAATGGTTCTGATTGAATGAGGAATTAAATGAGGTAGTGAGAAAAGATTGGCCTGAGGGGACACATATGGAATCTGACCAGAAAGTGGAAAGGGGTGTTACATTTTCAAATTTTCCACCCCGATCTGTTTTCCTCCCCGGCTCTCTTGCACTCCCAGTCCTTGTTCCCACCCCTTCCCCATCTTCCCAGGTTCCTAGCGTCCACAGCTCTGCCCTCCAGCTCTCAATCCCCCACTCCCCACCCCCACCTCTAAGCACTGCTCTTCCCGGGTCTCAATGTCTACACCAGGTCCCAATTCTTACTCCCAATTGCCACTTTTTAGTCCCAATCTCCCCACAGATTGTCCCCCAAATCCTGTTCCCATGTCCTGATTTCACCCCAATCCCAAGCCCTGATCTTCCCAAACCCCAGGACATGCCCCCCAAAATCTGCTTGCATTCATATGCACAGTTTAATGCAGTGCATTATATGCAAGTTCTAGAAGCAGCAAATGCAACCTTTACTGTTTCCACCTTCACAATATGTGGTCGTCCTGGTAAATGCAAGGATAAATTAGGATGACCGAGATGAGTAGCTCACACTTAATTATGCCCAGCTGTGTCTCGCACATAACCAATTATCATTCGTTTATCCTTACCCAGAAATGGTCATTCCTGAGGGATCAGGCTGATGAGGAAGAGAGATTTGAGATTTTCTTCATTCTCTTGGTGCTAGAGGCCTATTGTCACATCTGATGAGCTCACACTCTGCCAAGACAGATACCACCACTTTAGAAGGATGTGGCATACATTCAGAATCAATTGCACAGAATGAAGGGCAGCAGACAAGCATGCAAGAGGATGTGTCTGAACCAGGGCTGTGTCAGTGTAGGAATTCCCAAAGGAAACAACGCAGAAAATATGTGCAGACTTCAAGCTCATTGTATAAACTACAAGTAAGTAGAGTTTAAAATGACAAAACAATTATTTTTTGTCAGTGTGTGCACATGAGCAAATAGGTGAACATATAATTATGTTAGTGTACAATTGGTTTGGGTAGATAAGGTAAATGTGTAAGGGGGTAAGCTGGCAAAGGGAATGGATGTCAGGATTGTAGGTTGGCCAGGTGTAGGATGTAAGCTGGGTAGAGTGGCTGGGTGGGGAAAGGGGTGAGGTTGGATCAAATTGGGTCAGAGGAATTTGGTATGTCAGAGGGTCTGAGTGATTGGTGGTGGTTCAGTAATAGATTTATCTATTGTGTAAGAAGATTAGGACCTGAAGCCAAACTTGTAATGATGTCACAAAGCAGCACATGTCCGGAATCACACCAAAACTCATCCCGGATACCATCACAGCTCTCCCTCTTAAACACAGGCTATAAGCAGGAAATGCAGTTACGCTTTGAAGCTGAAAGACATTAATTACTGAGTAAACTGACTGCAACGCACAGAATCCAGGAGAGAATCTGAGATTCTTCCCTCCTGTACTCCTGCAGCTCCACACTGCGCTCTACTGGCCTCTACTCCAATTTAATTGTCTTCTGTTCCTTAGCATCCCTTCTGATTTACTGGACAGAGTTCTAACTGCTCTAACACTTCCTGCGGTCACTGAACACCCCAAACTCCAGTACCTCCACTCCCCTTATTTCATCTCTTCAGCTCAGTCCTTGTCCTACATTTTTTTTAAGTCAAAAGGACATTCTGTTTGAATTTTGTAAAAGAAAGCTTAAATACCTTTGATCTATGTGATGGTTACACCCAATCATTTAATGTTTATGTGTAAAGTTTCTTTCCTCCTTTATTGTAATAGGAGTCTTAACTTGTTGAAATACATGAGCTAAAGTTGATAACATTTCACATTAATGTTCATTGACTAAAGATTCAAAGATATTAATCTTAATTCACATTATTTGCATGGACTGGATTTTGCATCAGTAGCTGAAGGCCCATTACTCAGGCTGAAAATGGGATTTGGGTGGCAGGTGGTTTTGGCAATGAGCCTGCTTTGATGGGAAGTGGCCGATGTGACTTGTGTTACATTTTGCCAGCAGTGGCTGATAAGAATGGCTGTTGCTATTAAAGATGGAGGATCTCCGCCAAGAACTGCCTCCAAACTCAGAAGGCTGGTGGCTCAACAACCTCAGTGGTGCCACAGCTGGTGGTGACTGTTGCTGGGGCAATCCCAGGAGGAGGAGTGTGCGTTATCACCTGGCATCCAGGCACAGGGTTAAGTGGGGTTTAGGTAGCAGAATGCTAGCGAGCAGGCAGGCTCCCGATGGTAGAGAGAGTGCAGTTTTATGTGTGGAACCAGCACTGTTGCTGCAAGAATAACCCATGCCATCACAATGCTCCTCCACACATCCAAGAGTGACTCAAAGGAGGGCCAATACATTGGAGTCAGCCAGAAGGTCACCAACCTCTGCTGGACTGTCTCACCATCTGGCACCTGGCCCTCACTTGCTGCAAAAACAGGAAGAGATCTCAATTGGCTATTTAAATGGCTCAACTGGACACTGGGTGAGCAGACCATTGGCATCCATCTTGCCTCTGGCTAAATGGCTTTGTGACAGGAAGGCAGTGGCAGCCAGCTGATGCTTTGCTATGCCATTTGGCCAGCCTTCCTGCCTCCTAGCCTATACTTGCCAGAGGGCAAATAAAATTCAGCCCCTGTTTTCATAATATTCCATGACAAAAAGGATTTGAAGGCTCACTTATATCATCACAGGTGTCAATCAGAATAATCCCTCCACAGCCGTGACCATCTTCACACCATCCAGTATTTGCTGATTTTTTTTCTTAGGTATACACCTTTCCTTTTACTTAATGTCACTTTTCATAAGGGCAAACGCATGCCTGTTTCTATAAACCAAGACAGAACATAAATTTTTAAAATTACCTTGTAGGGTTCTGGTTTGCAATCAGTTATTTTCCTGATCTTTGAGTAGTTCTGGACACTGGACTTAATTATGAAATGGGAAATGAAGAGGAAAAGGCAATAGTCAGATACTCCAGGGCAAAAGAATCTCTGCATTTTTGTACAGGAAAGGTCATGTCTCACCAACCAAATTGAATCTTTTGAAGAGGTGATAAGAATTACTGATGAGGAAGGGCTATGGGTGTAGTTTGGATGGATTTAGTAAGGCATTTGATAAAGTCCCACATAGCACTTTGTTACAATAAACTAAAATCACGTAGAATTCGGGGTAGACTATAAAACTGGCTTGGTCATAGAAGACAGAAGGCAGCAGTGGAAGGGTGTTTTCAAAATGGAAACTGATAACTAGTGATGTTCAGTCTTAGGTCCTCTGTTGTTTGCAGTATACATAAATGATCTGGAGGAAAATGTGGGTGGTCTGATGAGGAAGTTTGCAGATGACACGAAGATTGGTGGAGTTGCTGATAGTGCTGATGATTGTGAAAAAATACAACAGGATATAGATAGATTGGTGACTTGGGCACTGAAATGGCAGATGGAGTTCAATCCAGACAAATGCAAGGAGATAAATTTTAGAGGATCAAAGTTAGGTGTGAATTATACTGTAAATGGCAGAGGCCTTAGGAACATTAACATATAGAAGGATTAGGGTGTGCAGGTCCACAATTCCCTAAAAGTATCAACACGGGTGGCCAAACTGATTAAGAAGGCATATGGTATGCTTGTCTTCATCATCCGGGTACAAGAGTTGGCAAACCATAATGCAGCTATATAAAACAATAGTTAGGCTACATTTGGAGTACCATGTGCAGTTTTGGTCACCACACTATCATAAGGATGTGGAAGCTTTGGAGAGAGTGCAGAGAATGTTCACCTCGATGTTGCCTGGTCTCAAGGGTATTAGCTATGAGGAAATGTTAAAAAACTAGGATTGTTTTCACTGGAAAGATGACAGCTGAGAAGAGTTCTGATAAAGGTCTACACAATTGAGAGGCATAGTTTTACTGGACAGTTAGTGATATTTTCCCATGGTTGAAGTTTCAATTACAGAGGGACACAGGTTCAAGGTGAAAGGGGAAAGTTTAAGGTAGATGTGCGAGGGAAGTTTTTCACGCAGAGACTGATAGTCCATGCCAATCATAATCCTAAACTAAATAAGTCCTACCCACCTGCTCCTGACCCATATCCCTCGAAACATTTCCTAATTATGTTCTTACCAAATGGCTTTTAAATGTTATAATTGTACCCGCATCCACCATGTCTTCTGGAAGTTCATTCCAAACACGAACCACCCCTGTATAAGAAATTTGCTCCTAGTTTCTTTTTAAATCTGTCTTCTCTCACTTTAAACATGTGCCCCCAGTCTTAAAATCCTCCATCCGAAGGCAAAGACAACTACCATTAACTCTATCTATATCACTCATTATTTTATAAACTTCTGTAAGGTCACCTCTCATGGTCAGCTCTTGCCATTGGTGTTCTCAGTTCAGAGAATACCAGTGTTTGGAAGCTCCTGTTTGGAGCCCCCCTCCCCCCTTCTCAGAAGTCTTTTGTTCCGATGAGGCCTTTTGTTTGACTACCCTGTCCTTGGTTCTCAGTGCAGTTCCGTGGTTCTGAAGCTGTTTGAGTTCGGGAAGCCCATGGGGCAGCTGTTCGTGCAGAGGCTTATTGTTGAAAAAGGCTCCCCTCAGGTGAGGTTGGGCTGGCTGTTATAGGAGAAAGTGAGGTCTGTTATAGGCCTCACTAGCTTTCATTGTGCTCTCACTGTTCTGTAATTAATTGGCTTTCTGATAGTTAGAAAATGTGCGAGAAGGTTTTGATCGAGGTTGAATGTCCAGCATCTCTGTAGGCCCCATACTTTCGATGCTGTGTAGAATGAGGTTTTAAAGCTATCTCAGGTCATGGTCTGTTGGTTTTGGTTGATTGTTCTTTAGAAAGGAGGTGTAAATTGGGATTCCAAGCTGAGCAATAGACCCAGACGGCAATCTCCCATTCCCAGGTTCTGTTGTCTATTTCCTGCAGAACTCAGTCCAACTGTCCCTTTCCTTTTAAACGTTTTGGAAATCCAGGCTTTGTCCATCTATTATATTATAGGGAATTTTTGCTTAATCTTACATACACTTTATACTTGTGTATTAAAAGTACATTTTGTCAATTCATTAACCACCCTTTCATCACTGCTGTTTATCTAATGATTACTGAAAAACAGAGAGGTTTAAAAATCAGTATGGGATCTCCATTGTGTCTTCCAAACCTTACCACGATTGATATATGAACTAGTTTAGCATCTCAACATTCTCAGACGCAAAGACTAGAAATTATGCCAGATCTGAACCAGATCATTGTAGAAATATGAGGCCGAATCCTACATTTTTTCATTCACATAGATTCAGGCCATGGTGAGATTGGACCAGAACATACGGAGAAAGGAATGGTATGGAAAACTAAAACCTAAAAGTCAAAGTTCTGCATGAAGAAGGTGGCATCCTCTCACCAACTCCTGAGACCATGCCCACAAATATTCTGCTAGTAGCACAAAATGTAAAGTTGTTGCCATTTGCAATCTATGTCAAAGTGTTAACAGGAGCAAACAGTATCATTGGACAAATAGACTTTAACTTATCATCATGGACAGTAAATCTTATCTTTGTGCAACACAAAATGACCAATTTACACCTGTTTTGACCTTAAAGTTGTCAACAATTCTATTGTTCTAGACATGCATTCATGAATAATGATCCAAAAACTACAGATGTTATCTTATGACTCCAGAACCTTTGCAGTACTCAACAGGCAATGGAACCAGACATAGTCAGCACAGCAAATAAGCTATCGTACAGCTTTTTTTATTCATCATGGCATGCTTCAATGCCACAGGATGGACTTAATTTATCATGTAGTACATTTCTGGAAGATTGTTCCTTCAGTCTTGGTGGACATTGAGGGCACAAGCAACCTACTGGCGACATTGATGATGACAGTCGTCAATATCAAAACCATTCATCCGCTTTCAAAACCATCTGACATGAAAAAGTTAGCATCATTCCTCAGTACTGCTGCTGCTTTTTTTGTCAATTTGTTTCTAGTTATGCAGAGTTCATGGAGCCTCTTCAGAAGCCATTGTGCAAAGTTTTACGATGTGAATTGTCAATCGCACATAAAAAGGCTAGAGAGCAGCCTATTATTTAAGCATCATTCCCATTGTTAGAAATTGATCATAAAGACTTGACTAGAGTGGAGGAAGAACTATCTTGCATCTACACTTGTGAAAATTGACGTGCATCTCTTTGATCTAAACTTCACATAGCATCAATCACGAAACACTGACTGCGTTGTGAGCCTCATCCAGATCTGATCATTGACCTCAAAGCATCTACAAGTGGTTAGATAACCATCATTAGTTTAATTTAAATGTTCAATATCACACAGAACCAGAACATCAAATTTGTTAATCTCAGCAATATCTTTAGAGACTTTAATTTCTCAGAAACTATATTGGTATTTAGAATAAAACACAGATAATTTGAACTCTGACAAATGACATATATATGCTCATTATTTTGAAATAGTTTAATTGAAATACATTTAAAGTTTACCAAAGTCAATAAATGCAGTATTCAATTGTTCAGAATTTGATTATATGTGTTTGGTGCACATTGCTTGTTCTCTATGTGTTATTAATTAAGCCTGAGTGTGGTAACTGAAAAAGAGCAACTAAAATTTAGCTGAGTAGCTGGAAGCATGAAAACAACCATATTAAACTATATTAAATAATAGTCCTGCTCAGGGATATAACCTGGAGTACAAAATCTATGCACATTTCTGAGACATAAAAGGCAACAAATATGAAATCATAGGAACATCACTTGATTTCACATTGGTAGCTACAAGTTTAGAGGCTGACACCTAATTTTTAGAGTCTATAGAAGTTCTGTGGCAGATGACTTCAATGGAATAGAATACAGACAGGTTGCTCTGATAAATGAAGGAAGAAAATCTTGATTCATTGATCTGGATTTTCCTATCCATTGTGAAAGTATTGAATGTGTGCCAACATTTTATGTTGAAAATGCCAGGAACATCTGTACCAATTACACCACAATGCTTTCCAAGAGGAAAATTGGGAGGGCTGGTGGTGAGGAACAGATTTAGCAAGGATGTGTCTCCGCATAGATTATTGGAGGAAGACACACTGCCAAAGGTCCAGCAATGTTCCAGCGATCCGCACTTAAGCATTTACAGGTACTTGCAAGTGTTTGCAAGGATTCCCTCATTCCAGTTTTGGTTCAAGCCTCCTCCAGCCTACCTACAGATCATTTCAGATTTAATCCTTTCAGCTCCTTCTTGGTTTTCCTTTCTTCCTCCATTGTTCTTCTCATAAATGGCCTTCATTAGGTTTTGAATCAGTTTTTTCTTACCATGGATTTTAAAAGTAAAAGGAATTGTTTGAGTCTAATTCAATATTGAACAGTTTAAAATTAATGTGTCATAACATTTTGTTATAAGCCCAGCTCATGACGTTAATGGATAAATCAAATCCCAGAATGGAACATAACTTGATAGATTATAAAGGCTGAATCATATATTTGTTTGGCGAAGTTCGAGTTGCATTGAAATGTTTGGAGAGTTTGTTGCCACATATCTATACAAATATAACACATTAATTAGCAACCCTACTCTGTGGTGTGTCTCATGCCTGATTTCTACCCCATCTGTCTGTTCCCAGAATAACTTACCACTCAGTGGATATCCTGGAATTAGCCAGAATCCCTGGTATAAGCACCATCTTTAAAAGTTTAATTATGCACCTAGACAAGCACTGTTATCAGGGGAAAAAAAAGCCCAGAACAGGGCACAATGAGTCAAGACAAGCAGTGAGCTGCCCAATATTCAGTTCCTCTCCCCTTATCAGCAGGAGATCCTGACTATGAACATTGTAAACAGGCCCTGAACAGAATTGGAGGCTGCCTTCAAATTACTGTGCTGGGAACCCCTGAATGAAGATTAGTGTATTTGACATGACTGTGGCCTGCTGACAACCATGACAAACTTCCTGACTTTGTGTCCACTACTAAACAGCATGGCAGGACAATGGTACAACAGTAAAAAGAGGGCAAAGATCCATGGCATTATCACTAGACTAATGTTCTGAGACCTTGGGTTTTAATCCCACCATGGCAGATGGTGGAATTTGAATTCAATTTAAAAAAAGTCTGTAATTAATAAACTAATGAAAGTAGTATCTGAAAATCTCATTTAGTGTCCTTTCGGGAAGGAAATTGCTATCCTCACCTGGTCTGGCCTTATGTTCAGACCCACAACAATGTAGTTGGCTTTTAACTGCCCTTTAGGAAATTCGGGATGGGCAAAAAATTCTGGCCTCGCCTGTGATGTCACATCCTCTGAATGAATAATATATTTATAAAGAAAGACTGGTACCTTTGGCTGAGAGGACAATGTTTAAAAAAGCAAAGCAATGCAAGATAAGGATGCTATGAGTATCCAAGTAGGCCCAGAGTGAGTGAGTGCTTTAACAACAATTGAAGAGCCCAGAAATGCTGCCTGTCCAGTTCATGATCTGCGTATGTGTCCCTAAGTGGACAATGTCTTTGCTGCACCATTAAAATAATAGTTGCTGATGTGGCACAGAACCAACATTGAAGAGTAGAAGTGTCACGTCAGTGGCATATTTGTGGCTTGCTAGAGGCTGGGACATGTCAGATGCCAATATGCATGGATGTGAGGTGCATGTGGTTGATATGCACAATGTGTATGTACCCTGAGATACTGGTGCTTGATTTTCAACACTAAATTTATTCAGAGCAAACGGCAAGCTGAATCCATCAGGTTCTCATTCTGGTTTCCATATTGAGTCTTCTCAATTTTCCAAACTTTGCTTGTCTAGAAATTCCACAGACTGTATCTAGTCATTCTGATTTGACTGTTTGCCCTGAACTGAGCCAGAGAAAAAAAGCCTTACTTCCCTACGAGGGCAAAAAAATTCTACTTCTAAGCTGGATAACAGATTTTACTTGTCTGAAGGCAAAACAAAATTAAATTCCTTAAGGTGCTTGCTGTGCATATTATAAACCCAACAATATATCATTTTATCTGTTTATATAATAGGGGTTTCCTCTCAATCACTCAGCTGAAGTCACATGTTTTCATAGAAATGATGCACTCACTTCACCTTTGAAATTACTTTCTAACTTGTTCAAAAACTCCATTCGCAGAATGACCAAAGTTCAGCTACTTATATTTTTAATACAATCCCACTTCCAAAAAAATGATTTTGGTGTTTTGTTACAATGTAGGTAAGCAACCCACAGGCTTTATAACCTACCTGAGGCTTTCAGGAAGAGATTTTTGGCACATGAGTCTCAATCCATTTTAATTCATTATATATTCCAATCTTTTATTTTCTTGAGCATATATTTAATTTTTCCTTCGGTGTAACAACGCTATTCACCTTCACTCTGTCACTTGTAACAAATTCCAAATTTCATACACCTCATGGATTCTATCCTTCTACTTGGATTGACAAGATAATGTAATTCTCTGGTGAGAGAATTTGGAGACAGCCAAGACGATGACAGAACAATGTGAACACTTGATTTGCTAAACATTTGATTAAATTTATTTAGTTCTACCTCACTAACACTTCTCACAATAGTTCCGATGCAGCTAAACTGTCAGACGGCTTGCTTGCAAGCAATATTATTGGACTGAAATGTCATCCAACTGAATTTGAGAATACCAAAGACATGATGTTGTATTTCTCTGGAGTACAGGGGAGTGAGACTTTGAAGACATTTAAAACTTTAATTTGTTCTCTGACACCTACACACTGATTATTGCTAATTGCATTGTTATGCATGCAGGCACACAATGTCAATTCAATTTTTAAAAGTTCATTCGTGGGATGATACATTGCTGGCGAGGCCAGTATTTATTTCCGAGAGGGCAGTTAAGAGTTAACCATATTGCTTTGGATCTGGAGTCACATGTATACCAGACCAGGCAAGGACAGCAATTTCCTTCCCTAAAGGACCTTAGTGAGCCAGTTGGATTTTTCCAATGATCATCAATGGCTTCATAAACCTCATTGGAATCTTAATTTGAGATTTTTTTTCAGTTGAATTCAAATTCCACATCTGCCATGGCAGGATTAGAACCTGTGACCTAAACACAGAATCCAAAACATTTCTTGGGTTTCAGTTTACTAATAACACCACAGGTCTTTGTCTTCCCTCTTTGGAAAATCTAAAGAAAGGTTCTTCTTTGTCTAACATTATATTTATGCGACCATTTTCAAAGAGTATTATTACAATATATCTGTTTATTAGAATTGTATCATTAATCGGTGCTTGTAAAAATAATCACCTCTAATTATTGCCAACTAATCATGTCACACATATTCATACAATATGTTTGAAAATTATAAGAAAAGTTGTACTTCACTTAAAAGTTTATTTCTGTAATGCCAATACACGGATTCATTAAAGTATTCTTTTTATTATTATCAATTGGTACTTGTAGATATTTGTATTAAAAGTTTCTCTGATAATACATCTGCTATTTGGTGTCGGCAAGCATAGCCTTAAGAATGATTGGTGGTAGATGGATGCAGAAATCCCATCCCCATTTCCAATAATCTTACTTCTATCAGCACTGAAGTCAATTCTTCAACACTGATTTTATTTTTCTTACTCAGCACTGACTCTAGTAATTCTCCAACATCATCCTAAAACTTGTGAGGTGGTTCTCGTGGCTTGCCTGTCCACTACTATGCATATTTTTACCCGGAGCAGTGCATTCTACCCAATACACTGAATTTAACCACTTTTACCACTGCATTTTTCCTTCTCTCTAGCAATGTGGTTCAAATGCAAGTGCATTCAATCTTTGAAGCATAGATTATGGTGTTACATCTCACATCTGATTAAATCAGTTCAGGTAATGATTAGATACTGTGCTCACTTTGAAGAAAAAGTCCAATGAGAGCAATTTAAATAAATTTGCAGCCAATGCTGATAATTTCAACACATAACTAGTTTGACATGTTGATGAGATGTTAAAATGGTTTACCCTCTCAAGTGGACAAAGAAAGCTCCTGTTGCATTAGTTAGGTGAAAAATCAGAAGATATTCTCTGTTGTCCTGTCCAAAAATTATCCTTCACCAATATGATTTTCCAACAGGTTATCTGTTAATTACCTCATTAAGAATTATGAAAGCTTGCTCTACATGGCTTGTCTGCCACATACTTTACATTACATCAGTGACTATAATTCAATAACACATTGTTAGCTGTCCTGTAGTTTATAATATCCTCAGTCCTGAAAGTTGTTACATACATGCAAACATGTTTATTTAATTTCCTATTTCTTCAGTCAGAATCCCTAACTGTCTTCCTTGTTGCAGATGTAATTTGAATGGGGAGCACTGTTTGGTAATGGCTCTGAAAGGGTTATTGTAGAAATTGCATTAAGTTCCAACTAATCTAATGGTGCCATACAGTCTTAGACAGGGAAATTGGGAAAATAACTCTGGTTCTCATAGGGGACAGGTGTATCATTTATGTCTCCTACAATAGCTAGTGATTTGCTATATGTTTACCACATAACATAGATCACACATGGTATCTGGTGCCATACATATCCATTTTATTTTCACACTAACTATTTATGGAACTACAATATCACAGACTTGCATGTATAGGCTTGGTTCTGTTTTCACTGGTGTTGCTGTACATAATATATACAACTTACTGACTACACTGACCCCGTTACACAGAGAAAGTAACTGACAAAAAGATAGGTACCTTTATCATGGAATGTCACATACTACCACATTACATACTTCTCTTAAAGGTAGAGACCTGTCTGGACTGAAATCTGTGCAATAATATAGCACTCTCAATGATCATAGTAAAAATGTCTAGCTTATTAATCTAGCTTGTAACTAACTGTTATCATGCAATAGACATCAACTGTTAAATAAGACATGAGCCTCTTAAGACTCATTTAGTGTGACCACTGTAAATCAAATAGGTTTTTAGACACAGTCAAGGAAAGAGACTGGTGGCCACATACAAATACCACACTGTGTTACTTATATCAGAAATGTAGGACTTAACCTTATAGGAACCTGCATGATGTGAGCTATGCTGGGAGTCCTGAGAATCATGTGAGAAGTCCAGCAAGATCTATTTCAATGTTGTGAGTGACTGGTTGCATTTTCCAATGGATTTCAAGACACCCAGATGAAAATCTTGCTTAGAAACTGTGACATATCTGTTGAGGGGGATCATTGCTTGTTCACAGCCTCCTTAGGAGAAAAGCTGTAACACAAAGAGATTCGGGGTTTCTTGTGCACGAATCACAAAAAGCTAGCACACAGGTGCAACAGATAATCGGGAAGGCAATAGAATGTTGATAATATTTCCAGGTGTTTGGAGTTTCGGATTAAGGAAGTCTTGCTGTAACCATCTAAGGTGATTGTGAGACCACATCTGGAGTATGATGAGCAGTTTTATTGTTTAAGGAAAAATTTTGTTTAATTGGAGGCAATTCAGAAAAGGTTCACCAAGATGATCCCAGGTATATGGGGATAACAAAGGTTTAACAGGTGGAGATTCTACTCACTGGAGTTTAGAAGAACGAGAGGTGAACACATAGAGATATATAAAATAGGTAAGGAGCTAGATAGGGTAGATGCTGAGAGGATGTTTCTCCTCATGGGAAAGTCTAGAATCAGAGAGCACAGTCTCAGAATAAAGGGGTGCCATTTTAAGATTGAGATGACGAGGAATGGCTTCTCTCATATCATTATGAGTCTTTGGAACTCTGCCACAGAGAACTGTGGGGTATTGTCCTTCTGTATATTTAAGGCTGAGATAGATTCTTGATCAGTAGGAGAATCAAAGGTTATAGGAAACAGGGAGGAACGTGGACATAAGGAATGTTGGATCTGCCATGATCCTATTGAATGGCAAAACAGACTCAAGGGGCGAAGTGGCGTACACCTGCTCTTATTTTTGTTTGGTTTTATGGCCTTATTAACACAAATCTTACCTGATTAAGATTCAGCTTCCTCTCCTAGCATCCAGTGCAAAGAAAGTAGACATTGATAATTAATGGCATGAACCTCTTAGTGAGCTCCTGACAACTTCAGATTACTACTTGGGCACCATTTTGGACACCCAGGAACAATGTTTCAGTGCACATTCTGGGGCCTGGTCACATTTGCCCCTCCTCCATGGCTGCTGGCATTTGTCACCTGACATTTGTCAACCCTCATGACACCTCTCCAATGCACCTGCAGGATGCTTCTATATTTCAAAGCTACACCTTATGGTGCACCTGTAATTGGAATTGAAATTCTTCTGTAAAAACATTTTGCATGTACGGGCAAACATTCTGCCCATGGACTGGACCACTCTGCATCTCAGGACTGTTTGCTTGGTCTCTTAGCACTCATTCTCTCTGAGCATACTTGGACACACATTGCACCCCTTGGCACCCTTTGCTTTGCCTCACCTCACATATGTTACATGTTGCCCCTTAGCCAAAGCCATCAGACTCTTAATGTTTTTGTTTTTGATGCTGTAAAATGCAGAAACAAAACCAAGAAGCTTTGTCGTGGCTGTCGGCAGACCTCACTTACGTCAAGGGAGATAGCCTTCTCTTAGGGAGTACTCGCACATTAGTCAAGGGCAGCCTTTAATGCCAGTCCAGGCTTGGACATGGACAGTCAGTCATTTGGGAAGGTCAGGATCAAGTGTTGGCTCTTTCTGTCTTTTTGTATACTGAAATGAGTGAAGTGGATGAGAGAGGGGGTGGAATTGGCTAGATAAAAGTGGCTGACACAGCCATTACTATTGCTGCAGGTGGGGGAAAAGTGGTGGGTTATCTCCAACAAGTGAGTAGGCAGTGCAAAGGACATAAAGAATTAGTAGTGTTGCATGTTGGTTGTGGGTAAGAGCGAATGAGGAATGGTATTGCATGCTACAGTGAGAGTGATGGAGCATTAGACTTGGTGGAACGTGTAACTTGAAATATGCAACCTCGTGGCCTAACATATCCCCTACTCTTTTTAAACCATTAAGCCAGGGGATCAACCCTGCTTCAATGAAGAGGAGGAGGACATGTCAGGAGCAGTATCATTCATACCTAAAAATGAGGTGCCGACCTGGTGATTGCCTGTCAAAAATGTAAACAGTAAATGGTGGATATGACAAAGCGATTCCACAACTAACCGATCAAATCTAAACTCAGCAGTCCTGACACACCACTGGTGAATGGTAACAACTCAGTGGAGGTGGAGGCTCTACTAATATCCGATCTTGAAGGTGGGGGGTGTACAGTATATCAGTTCAAAAGATAAGACAAAAGCATTTGTAATAAATTTCAGCCAAAAATACTGAGTGGATGATTAATCTTACCCTCCTCCAGAGGTGTATAGTATCACAGATTACCAGTTTCATCCAATTCCATTCACTCCACTTTGTATCACTGGTTGGAGGAACTAGACACTGCAAAGGCTGTGAGCCCTGAGAACTTTCCAATAATAGTAATAAAGACTTGCACTGCATAAGTTGTTTTGCCTCTAGCCATGCTGTTCGAGTACAGTTTCAACACTTGCATCTCCCTGACAATGTGGAAAATTACCCAGGTATGAACTGTACATAAAAAAACAGGATAAATCTAACATTGTCAATCACTGCCCAATCAGTTTACTCTTCATCATCAGTGAAGTGATGGAAGGTGTCATTAACAGTGCCCTTGCTTAGCAATACCTTGCACAATGATGCCCTTTTTATGTCCCAACAGGGACATTCAGCTCCTGACCTCATTACAGCCTTAGTTTAAACATGGACGAAAGGGATGAATTCCAGAGGTGAGATGATTACCCTTGGAATCAAGACTATATTTAACTGGAAGCAAAATTGGAGTCAATGGGAAAATCAGTCATCTAACACAGCTCAACTTGAGTTCCTCAGGGTACTGTCCTAGGCCCAACCATCTTCAGTTGTTTCATCAATGACCTTCTCTTCATCATAAAGTCAGAAATGGAGATGTTCATTGATGATTGCACAATGTTCAGCACCATTTATGACTCCTCAGATACTGAAGCAGAGAGACTGACAATATTCAGGCTTGGGCTGAAAATTAGCAACTAACCACACAAATGCCAGGCAATGACCATCTTCAACAAGGAAGAATTTAGCCATCATCCCTTGACATTCAATGGTGTTATCGTCAGTAATCTGCTATACTCAACCTCCTGGGGGCTACCATTAACCAGAAACTGAACTGGACTCGCCATATAAATCTGATGGCTACGAGTGCGAGTTAGAGGCTAGGAATCCTGCAGTAAGTGCCTCACCAAAGCCTTGTCCACCATTTACAAGTCAGGAATGTGATGGAATACTCCCCAATTGCCTAAATGAGTGTAGCTCCAACAGCACTCAAGAAGCTTGACATATCCCGGCACAAAGAAACCAGCTTATTTGGCACCACATCCATAGCATCCATTCCTTCCATTGTCAATACTGAGCTGCCACAATGCAAATCATGTACAGGCAATCCAATGGTGTTCCTTAGATGAGACCTTCCACTGCATCCGTTGCACCTGGTGTGGTCTCCCCTACACTGGGCAAACGCCTTTTTGCAGATCGTTTCAGAGAACATCTCTTAGACACCTGTACCCACCAACCCCACTGCCCTGTGGCTGAACACTTCAACTCTGTCAAGGTCATGCAGGTCCTGGGCTTCGTCCACCACCAAACCGTTATCACCCAACACCTGGAGGAGGAATGCCTCATATTCCTTCTTGGGAGCCTGCAACCACATGGGATGAATGTGGATTTCAACAGCTTCCTCATTTCCCCTCCCCCCACATTATCTCAGACCCAAGCTTCCAACTTCTGGACCTGTCCACCTCTCCCCCCTCTGACCTGTCACCTTCTCCCAAACCTTCATCCACCTATCACTTTCTCAGCTGCTCACCCCACACCCCTCCCATTTATCTCTCATCCGACCCACAAGCCTCATTCCTGATGAAGGGCTTATACGTGAAACATTGATTCTCCTGTTCCTTGGATGCTGCCTGACCTGCTGTGCTTTTCCAGCACCACACTTTCAACTTTGATCTCCAGCATCTGCAGTCCTCACTTTTTCCCTGTAATTTCTTCTAGCTCTACTTTCCTTACTATCTCTGTAACCTCCCTACCCCTGAATGTTGTCCAGCGCTTTGACTATCCTTAACTCTGTGATTTGCTCCATCCCATAAAACACTCCCTCTCGCTTTAGCCTCTTTGAGCCTATCACACACTGTATCTCCATAATTTCTTCTAGTACCCAAAATCTACTCTGAATCTCTATCACTGTAATCACCTCCATACTTACAACCCTCTGTATCTCTGTTATTATTGCCGCAAACTTTGTTTTAACCAGCACGTTATGAACTGGCACTTTTGATAAATTAGTAAAAATTATTCACTTTAAATAATAGAAGTTTCCTGTCTTACTGCGATTTCCGCAATATCTGAATAGTCAGTTGAGGGTGCGAGTAAGGAATTTCTCTGCTGTTAGGTTTTATTTAAGGCAAAGTTACACGATAATTTAGAGATTTATGATGTAAATAAAGTATAATGATGATGTGCATATCCCTTGCATTACGTTTCTATCAGTGTGTGTTTTTAACATTGATTATGTGGACCGCTTGATCAGGCAGAATATTTGATTACTCAGCACAATCCTGATCCGTTAGGTGCCAGTTAATAAAAAGTTTGCTGTTTTCCTAGCCCTGCAACCATTTCTGTTTCTGAACGTCCGACAGAACTAGAACTCATCCATAACTCTGCTATAATATCCTCACACCTTAAAATCCTCCCAATATCTTTAATTTCCTCCTGCATTTCAACCCTTGCTGGTTTTTTAATCCACTGCAGCCCCTGAAGTTCACTCTATCTCTGTAACCTTCTCCAACCTCTAAAATACACATATCTCAGTAACTTCCTCCATTTTTACAAGCCTCCTTGTCACTGTAATCTAATCCAATCTCGAGAATCATCCCATCTCTGTCACTTTGTCCAACCAATAACCCACTTTATATCCGTAATCTCCTCCAACCCTCCTGTTGTTTGAAACCTCCTTCAGTACTACAACCCTGCCTATCTCTATAATCTACTCCAATCCCAGGATCCGTTCCTATCACCATAAACTCCTCAAGATCTCTGCAAGTCTCCATTTCTTGTGCATTACAAACTTCTGATATTCTTTGCTCAACAATTGATGGCAGATGCTTCAGCTGCTTTGACCTTAAGGCCTGGACTTCCTTCTTAAATATTTTTTCTTGCTACCTGTCTTTCTTCATTACAGAAGAGCTACCTATATTTAACATCACAATTTCATTACAAATGACTTGAGAATGCCTGCTGCTGCATGTCCTTCCGCATTCTTCCTTCAACCAGGGTTGAACTCTTGACTTATTGGTGATGGTAGAGTGAAGAATTTGTCAGACCATGAGGTTACAGATTGTGGGCTGTCTACAATTTTGCTGATGGTGATGGTTAATAATGCATTAGGGATGCCCAAGTTTGAGCTGCTAAATCTGCTCAGAATCTATCCAACTTAGCATGGTGGTATTGCCACATAACATGATGTAGGGTATCCTCAATGTGAACATAAGACTGTGCCTCAACAAGCACTGTGCAATACTTTTCACTGTATCTTGGTACATGTGGCAGTAATAAATCAAATCAAATCAAATCTATGAAGATTGTTATCAGTTGCAGCTGCCACAGACTCACTAGTGAGGATGAGGTTAATCAAGTAAGTTTATCCCTCTTGTTAGTTTTCTCACCATTTCCTGTAGACCTAGCCTACCAGCTTTTAGGAAGAGCACCACTGTCACCTTGAGTAGAAATGTGAGGTGTTGGTGTGTTGGCCTATCAGCTTCTTCCACATCACCTTCTCCTTTCTACCTTTTCAGCTTCATCCCCATTGAATTGTTCATTACTTCTATTGCCTTGCAAGTTCAAACCTCGGTGGTGCACAGTCTCGTGGGGAGGACAATATTCTGTGACCATACCACACAGTCTGCATAGTACAGTTCAAGTCTTGCCTTCCCACCTGAAATATATCTTCAACGTTGTTTAGTCAGGTACCTAGATAGCTTTCATTGATTTGAATTTCTGATGGATTGCATGCACCACACTATCAAGGAGGGAGGACCTATTGAAAGGCAAAGTATCATGTCCACTTTATGGAATGTTAAATGCCCTTGCAATCCATGAATAATCCTGGATGAATTTGGGGTGTGTGGATTGCAATATTTTCACTGAAATTGGCAATGTTAGCAATAACAAAATACTTTGCATTCCTGATAAGGGCTAATGCTCAAACATCGACTCTCCTGCTCTGCAGATGCTACCAGATCTGCTGTGCTTTTCCAGCCCCCATACTTTTCAACTCTGACTCTCCAGCATCTGTAGTCCTCACTTTCTCCGAAATGTTTAAACAGCCTTACTAAAGTACAGATACTAAAAGTAGGAAAATCACTTGATCAAGAGCAGTCAACAAATTACGTGGGTATCTACGGTTAAAAATTGTGAAAATGGCATGTGGTAATTGTAACAGGTGAAAAAACAAGCAGTGATCTTTATTGTTTCTTGAAGGTCATCATCAAATTATAAGACAGAATTATTTAAAAGTTTATACAAAGAATTTTAAATAAAAGTCAAAGCTATAAATTGGAAACATCATTGCTTATTGGATTGGAATGACAATATTGAGTTCCATATTTTAATATCTTTTGATCTATTTAAATTGCCACAGTGGATAGAAGGATAGCATACAAATGCGTTAAACAAACAATAGTTTCAAAGCTAAAATTGATGTAAGTAGGAGTGATTAACAGGTACAGAAAACAAACTCAATCTGATAGTTATCTCTAAAATAAATAGATTTATAGAGTTCTTAGTCATATATTACCAAAACAATAGCTTTACTTCATGGATATCAGTACAGATAATTTTCCCAATTGCATTCAAAATGCATGAACAGGTTTGCTTACTTCACTGGTGAACCAGTTTCAAATATGAGCTAATAAGCTATACTAGATTTAAAATATTATTTCGCAAGGCTATTCAGCATTGTTGCTAGAAAACACTGCAAACATTTTCATCTCATTTTTCTTAAACAGCAATGCAATCCCATGAGATTAGAAGAAAATTCACTTCAAAAAAATGTAATTATAATACTTAGTGGGCAGATATTTACAGGTGGTTGCTCTACAGTATATCCAGATAGATTATTATAATGGCAACAATTGATTATCCATTTTGTGATGAGAGAGTCTGACTGTACATGTTCATGATATAAAAGAACTTACTCTAGGAGTGTCAACAATTTTTATACTGATTGCATTAGCTCCAGCACAGAAAACTGGATTAAAAATGTACCTGCAAGTTCTTAATCCTAATTGTATTACCATGTTTAATTTGGCATGAAAGACTGCCTGAAAAAGATAAATGAATACACAAGTTGAGCTAATTACCAGTGGAATTAGGTGAATCTAATCAATTTAGGTTGCACGATGTAGCTGTCATAAATGGATAGTAAGAGAGAGTAAGAGCATTTCATAGAGCATTGAATAGAGTCACACAGCATGGAAATGATCAGCACATTTAATTCCAACAGTGACAGGGAGGTCTTAGTGGAAAGCCATAAGATTCCATTTTCACTCACTTCAAGTCATCTTGGTCCATGGAAGGAGGGTTCAATATGTTTGAAGTCAAGCCTGCTAATCCTTCCAACACTTCCTCAATATTCCCCAAAGAGAAAATCTGGGTGCATGAAGAAATTAAGTGAATTTGAAAGATCAGGTTGGAAGAATATGAAACTATTTGCAGCATTAATGCAGGACGTTTGGTCATTAGGAATGTGAATTTGATGTTAAAACTCAAGCACAAGTCAAAACAATCTTCTGCGTGTTAATTTCCTGCTATTAGTAAGCTAAAATAGGTAAACAGTGACTAATTCATTCCACAGAGCAGTGTTCATCAGTTATTAATATAAAAAAGCAACATAGCTCGTATTTCAACACTGTTCCAGCTTTCAACCTGGCCTGAAGAAACCTGGCGGATGAAGGGAGTTCAGGGTTCCTGCATAGATGAGGTAACGCTATGCTAAGAGCTAAAGTACTCCTTAAAATTACCAAAGTTTCTCACCTGAACCCTCTCCACACCACAAGATCATTGACAACACTTCCCCCCCTCCCCCAACTCCGCAATATATTCTCTAGTTTAAGCAATTTCAAAACTCACCCACTTTGATCCTGCTGCTTTCCTGCTTTTTAACATTAACACGTTCTTTTAAAGAGGTCAGTAGTGTGGAAATTGGCTGACCTTTAAATGAGCAGATTAGTTCTGGTTATGCCATCAGGGCACATACTGAAATTTTATCCTGAGGCCTAGAGCTATTAAGGGGAGAGGTAATGTGTGTAGGGGGCTGAAAGAGGCAGTATAGGATCAGTCAGGATCCAAGTCCTGGGTCAAAAAAAGCATAGAAAATGCGATTTGAGATTTCTAGTGAGCTGGGAGAAACTAACACACTTCTGCAAGCCTTTCACAGAAGCTTCGAGCCTTTTTGAACTTTGAAAGAGTTTTCCATTTTCTTCTGGTTATAGCATCAACCATCTTTTTTCCCTTTGCTCCAACACACTTTCCCCTGCTTCAAATGTTGGCCCTGAGTGTCTGAGTTCCTGAAGAAGGGCTCATGCACAAGGCGTCGAATCTCATGCTCCTTGGATGCTGCCTGACCTGCTGCGCTTTTCCAGCAACACATTTTCAGCCCTGGGTGTCTAATATCCTATTAGCGATAAAAGTGTCAGTTTAGATTTACTGTAACCTGATTTACAATACGCCCTGATATCCTCTCTCCTCTTATGCTGGGAGGTCAGCCTAGCTGGTTGCCAGGTGAAAGTCTGCCCAGATTTCTTTAAATGCATTTGGGACAGCCCCAGAATTGTCAGGGTCATCGATTATTACCCGGCTTCTCACAGTAAACCAGGTCCTTGAGAACAGGACTAACACATCTCCCAGTTGCATATATCTACATTCCAAAAGATCCTAACTCTTCTGTGCCTGGAATGTACCATTTGTATCTTGTTCAGCAGATACTGGCAGCTCCTGCTTACAAATCTCTGTTTATGTTAATGGAGAGAGTGAGCAATGCAAACTCTAGGAAATTCAGGACTTCAGTACCACTGCACTTAACTTTGAGATTTACAAAGTGGAGCAATCAACAATTGACAGGTAAATTCCAAGCAGGTCTCAAAAACAGGAAGCAACTTAGACCAAGCATTTTAATAAGGGAAATGTGTTTGAACAAGTTTTCGCTTGATTTCTTTAGAAATAGTAGTGAGACATTTAGAGACTTCTGCTGTATTGTGTCATGTTATTAATAGGAAATGCATAATCTAAAATAACCAAGTTTGTTGCATGTTGACAAAATGAATGGATTAACAAAAAGATTCCACTCTTTGTACCATTATGCAAATATGAATCAAAACCAATGCAAATAATACGTGAAGTATTGGGTAAGTGATAGTTGAAATGAAATGGTAAATTTCACTTTAAATTGCTAGTACAACAAGGGTTTGTCTTACATAGCTACCAGCATTCCGATCACTCCAGTCACATAGATGACACGAGGTGCTGTTCTTTATTCACACAGGATAGGTCAGGGTTCTATCTGACTACAGCTTTTACTTTTGAGTTTCAGGGATGCTGTTATCATCAGCAAAGATAGATTTTATGAACCCTCTCTTGCTTGGGTCGCAACCATCCTAATCGTGTAGCTTTCCAGAGATCTTTTCAAATGATCAATCAATAACAATCCAGTCCATGTTTTGGCCACTTCAGGGAAACTCCCAGCTCTTAAATATCTGTGAACTATTTACACAGTTTTCCGAGTTTAAGACTTTTCAGATAGTTCACTGAGTAGCTTGAAAAGATCCTGCCTCTGTATCTGCCACACAGAAACATTGACATCTTCTTGAGAATAATTTGCATTTTCTCCTCAGTAGAATCCTCAGTCTTTCTTTCCTTGTCTTTATCTGCTTTCTCTGTGTCCATATCTCTAAGTGCCTTCACGCCTCAGCTCCTCTACTTGTAGGTTTCCTTTGGTGTCCATCTTTGTCAGTGTTTAGGAATGGATACTGCTTTCAGGTCAAAGACCACAACATCTCACTGATCTTGAAAAAATAACTAATTTGTGGATGTTGATTCTCTCAACTATGACTTTAGAAACTTCATGCATTTTTCTAAATTCTATCTTTAAAGCCCATATACAATGCTTCAGTTTCTGTGATTTTGGAGGAGATTTGAAGGACAGGTTATGGATCAGGTTGTAAGATTGCTCACTGAGTAGGTAGATTTGTTCCCAGACATTTTGTCACCATGCTGGGTAACATCATCAGTGAGCCTCTGGTGAAGCACTGGTGGTCTGTGCCGCTTGCTGTTTATCTGTCTTGGTCTGTTTTAGTGGGTGATATCATTTCCGGTTCTTTTTCTGAGAGGTTGGTAAATGGGGTCCAAATTGATATATTGGTTAATGAAGTTCCAGTTTGAATGCGAGGCCTCTCGGATTTTCTGTGTGTGGCTTTGTTTAGCCTGTCCCAGGATGGATATATTGTCCCAGTCAAGCTGGTGTCGCTCTTCAGTTGTGTGTATGGATACTCGTGATAGTTGGCCACGTCTTTTGGTGGCTAGTTGATGCTCTTGTATTCTGGTGACTAGTTTCCTTCCAGTCTGTCAGATATGTTTGTTGCAGTCCTTGCAGGGTATTTTGTATATGATGTTTATTCTGCTATTTGTTGGTACAGGGTCCTTCAAATTCATCAGAAGCTCTTTCAGTGTGGTGGTAGATTTATGGGCTACCATGATGCCTGGGGGCTGGAGCAGTCTGGTCATCATCTCCAAGATGTCTTTAATGTATGGTAGAGTGGCTAGGTTCTCTGGGTGTGTTGTACCTTTTTGATTAGGCCTGTTGTGTCGAAATTGGTGAACTGTTCTTATCGGGTACCCGTTGTTCCTGAATAGTTGTGGAGGTGTTTTTCCTTGGCTTCTTATAGTTCCTGGGAGCTGCAGTATGTTGTGGCTCATTTAAATAATGTCCTGATGCAGCTCCATTAGTGAGTGTGGGGATGGTTACCCGTGTAGTTGAGTATCTGGTCAGTGTGTGTGGCTTTCCTGTAAATACTGGTCTGCAGCTATCCATTGGCTTTTCTTTCTGCTGTGACAAGGTAAAAACAATGACTGCAGATGCTGGAAAGCAGATTCTGGATTAGAGTGGTGCTGGAAAGCACAGCAGTTCAGGCAGCATCCAAGGAGCAGGAAAATCGATGTTTCGTGCAAAAACCCTTCATCAGGAATACAGGCAGAGTGCCTGAAGGGTGGAGAGATAAATGAGAGGAGGTTGGGGTGGGAAGAAAGTAGCAAAGAGTACAATGGGTGGATGGGGGTGGGATGAAGGTGATAGGTCAGAGAGGAGGGTGGAATGGACTCCCTGCCAGTTTCTGCTGTGACATCTGGGAAGGGGAGTCAATTGTTGTTCTCTTCCTCTTTGATGAACTTTATACCAGTAAGGATGTTGTTTATGTGTTTGTGGGTTTGTTTATATCACATCTGTATGCCACAATATACTACACTCAACTTTTTAAAGTAAAAACAAGACATTGAGCACATTTAATTACCTAATTTGCTGATGGTGGAATACTTCTATGATCCTATCAATGGCTGCCTGGCTCCGTTTGATGATATGATTGTTGCCAGGTGTCTGGTGATCCGTTTCACTTGATTTCAGATTCAGACTGACATTAGGAAAGGATATATTGATTTGGAGATGTTGATGTTGGACTGGGGTGTACAAAGTTAAAGTTCACCTGAGAATGTAACTTTGTGAAAAAATGTTGCGATTTACATATGAAAGAAGTGAAACTAACGTGGTCATTCTAACAGATGAGAGACTTAACAAACAATCAGGGTATTTTTCAATGTATAATTTCAGTTACACCACACTGTAAACTTTTGCTATAAATTCTGCATCTTACAATCGTGTACTCCACAGCCGCCTGATAAAGGAGCACCACTCCGAAAGCTAGTGCTTCCAATTAAACCTGTTGGACTATAACCTGGTGATGTGTGTTTTTTAAATCAGGAAAGGAGAAATGCATACCTCTGACATTACTAGATCGTTTAACTTTCAATTTAATGAAATTTGATGCAGAGTAATGTGGAAGTTTTACATTTTGCCCAGAACAATAAGGAGAGTCATCATAAAATAAAGAGTACAATTTTAAAGTGAGCTCAGCAGCAGAGGGACCTGGGAATGAAGATGAACAAATTGTTGAAGGTGACTGGGAAGGTGCAGAAAGAAGATAATAGAATATATAGGATGCTTTTTTTTTTAAAAAATGTGAGCATTGAGTATAAAAACAAGAAGATTATGGTGTACCTTTAAAAATGTTTGCCTCAACCACAGCATTGAGTCCAACTGTAAACACCTCACTTCAAGAAGAATATGAAAGCATCAAACAGATGCTGAACAGACTTACAAGAATAATTACACGAATGACATACTTCTGTCTTTAAAAAAGAGAAGGCACAGAGTAGAATACATTCAAGTTTTCAAAATCACAATATGTCTAACACACTAGATAGGGAGAAATTGTTCCTGTGGGCAGCTGGTTGGAGAACCAGATTTAAAGTAAACTGATCTAAAGTGATTGGTGAAAAAAACAATGCCAACATGGGGATAAACCTCTTGGTACAGCAAGTGATTAGGGTCTGGAATCTATTGGCTCAAAGTTGTAGAGGCAGGGTCAATTGCAGCTTTCAGAGAGAACTGTCTGAGGAAATAGATTTCTCTGAAATAAGGAGCAAAGATGGATAAGGGTATTAACTGAGTTGGTCGTTTAGGGAGCTTATACAGACGTGTTGTGTCAGACTGTCTCACTGTCAATAAGCCATATACCTTTTAGCTATACATTCTTGTATCATTACATGTCACCAGAGAGCATAAATGTCTCATACTCCATCTTATCTCGGGGCCCTTCAAGCGTGACACATTGTTAGAAGCATGCCACTCTTTGCAACTGCGTATATTAATGATAGCCCAGACACTGAAGGTCTGCAAATGCAATATTTCTATATAATGTCATTTGTATCTTTCAATACAACATTACCTATGTCCTAGTTTCTTATGTTATGATGGATAGCTTTAGTGTTGCCATATCAGAAAATTATATTGTTAACTTATATTGGACAATTTAAAAGGCAGGAGATTTTCACCAGTTAATAGAACTGATGCAGGCAAATAGGCAGATTTACCTTCTTCAGTACCGTAACAATTATGTGATTTGGAAATGGCCTCCTTTGGTACTGCAATCATTCTTTTGCTCTATTTATGAATAGCTTTCTTTGAGGTCAGTGGTAAGAACCATTGCTTCAATTTTGTCTGTGAAATCTAGGCCACAGCTCAAGTCTCAGCCCTTATCAATGGATCTCAGCACCTATCAATAGTAAATTCACCACCGAAATCTTTGTAAGCAGTGGCCTTGAGTAGAACTTCTGAATTTTTGGCAGAAGGAATGAATGATCTGGGATATAAAACTCAAAAGAAATTAGTTTCTACTGCGAGAAGATTTCTCATGATTGAAAAACAACAAAGGGACAATTAAATCGAGACACCACTGAGGAACAGTGTAATTCCTTTAATCCCTTCATGCCTCTAATTGCCTGCCAGAATGGGTAGGGATTAGAATTCACAGTGGGAAAGCTACAAAATAACTTTACAAATGCCTCTAATCCAAGTATCAGCTGTTTGATAGAATTGAAGTTAATAGAGGAATCAATTTATCATGATTATTTTGATTCCTTTTATCCATTCTAACTGTGGTACATAGAATTTCCATTGCAGGCTTCTTATCGTCCATTTGTTTCAATTTACAGAACCAGGCTGTATCACGTTTTTGCAGTTTCTAGGATGAAAAGGTTTAGCAAATGTTTGCTACATTGTTAGATTTGCATTATACTCGCTACTTTCCCCCTATGCAGAGTACAAGCAGTTTCTTGGTTGTCAATGGATTCCTTTCCTGAGTCCATTTATCAGTTAATTTATATCCAAATTGAAACACAATGTAGGACAATATAAAGTAGCCGTTTGTACATGCAGGATGTGTTTGAATGTCAGGTCTTTAAAATTACACCTTTGGAAATATATTTGTAGGTATAAGCTTTTGTAAGTAGGATATTTGTAAATCGGGGATCCCCTGAACCTACAAGTGGAAACAATCATTTATCAAAATATTAGAGTGAAAGCCAAATTTTACGGTATAGCATGAAAACATGATTTGGAGTTGCCGGTTTGGACTATGGTATATAAAGTTAAACAATTACATAACTCCAGGTTGTGGTCCAACAGGTTTACTTGGAAGCACTGCTCCTTCATCAGGTGGACGTGGTGTATAAGATTGTAGGACACAGAATTTATAGCAAACGTTTACAGTGTGATGCAACTGAAATTATACATTGAAAAAGACCTCGATTGTTTGTTAAGTCTTAGCGAGTTTTGAAAAGATTTGTAGCTCTGGTTAAGGTTTTGAATGTAGATTTGCTCGCTGAGCTGGAAGGTTCATTTCCAGATGTTTCATTACCCTGCTAGGTAACGTTTTCAGTGGGCCTCAGATGAAGCAATGCTGAAAATTCCTGCTTTCTATTTATATGTTTGGGTTTCTTTGGGTTGGTGATGTCATTTCCTGTGGTGATGTTATTTCCTGTGGTGTTATTTCCACAGGAAATAACACCACAGGAAATAACATCACCACAGGAAATGACGTCACCAACCCAAAGAAACCCAACCATATAAATAGAAAGCAAGAATTGTCAGCATTGCTTCATCTGAGGCCCACTGAAGAAGTTTCCTAGCAGGGTAATGAAATGTCTGGAAATGAACCTTCCAGCTTTGTTAAATCTCTCATCTTTCAGAATGACCATGTTGATTTCAGTTCATTCATATGTAAATCCCAGAACTTTTTTTTAAAGTTACAGTCTCAAGTGAACTCTAAGAGTAGGTGCCATGTCAGCTCAGACAATGCATTGAAGATGTGAGGTGCCCTATGTGAGGCTGGTTCATCTGAGGCCCACTGAAAATGTTACCTAGCAGGGTAAAGAAACGTCTGGAAATGAACCTTCCAGCTCAGCAAGCAAATCTACATCCAAAACCTTAACCTGAGCTACAAATCTTCTCAAAACTCGCTAAGACTTGACAAACAATTGAGGTCTTTTTCAATGTATAATTTCAGTTGCATCACACTGTAAACGTTTGCTATAAATTCTGTGTCCTACAATGTTCAGACTGATTCTATTTCTAAAAAAAGGGATTTACAGAATTTTGCATCAATTCATGCAGTTTTTGAGCAAAATACAATGTAATTCTGCAAGTCTTTGCAGAATGGCAGGCTCCTTTCTTATTGCTCGACAGGCTTCAGGCAACCCTGACCTTGCTTCACTTTCTGATGTCAATCAATATCAAGTACTTGCAAGTATTTGAAATAAGAACAGAAAGAGCTGGAGAAGGTCAACAGGTCTGACAGCATGTGTCAAAACAGAAACAGAGTTAGCATTGCAAGTTTGGTATGACTCTTCAAATAATGGAACTCAAACATTGATTCTGTTTTTCTATCTCCACAGATATGGCCAGATCTGTTGAATTTCTCCAGTGCTTTCCGTTTTTACTTCAGACCTACAACTGAAAACTATTTTCTCATTTGTAACATGAGAAATGAATGATAAATTTTGGGATGGATGGTTCAGGTAGTCACAACTGGGATTGGGTGTGAGACACTATACTGGTCATATTTCAGACTTGTGGATGTACACTGATTTGGTATAGTTGCTGAGATGTACCTTGCTTTGAGGAGAGATAACCTTTACAATCATTGAGGTGATAAAGAAAGAACTGGAGATTAAGTTTGTATTGCAGGAAATAAAAGAAAATATAAAACACATACATATTCCCTGCAGTTTATGAATGTGTTCAAGAACTTTTATCGTGTATTGTTCGTATTGTTATCACTGCCTCTGAACCAACAGGCATGAGTTCAAGTCCACATGCTCCAGAGGTGTGTCTGATATTGCTATTGCTGTAGTTAACTACAGAATGTTGTCATGTGTATTTTTGCTTCAAGAAATATTTATTTTGTTCAATTCCTCAGCAGAAGGAGGAAGTAGAGTGATTAATATTCAATACAGAGTAAAAGAGAGAGAAATGTTAGCTGCTGACATTATTGTGAGTTGGCGAGTGCATTTTGCAAATTTTGTGCACCAGAGCTAGCTATCTATGTTGTGTGTGATGGAAGGACGGTGTTGTAGTTGGGTAGAGGTGGGAACAGTAGCAGGGGTTGGTGTATGTGTTTATTATAGTGAATGAAGTGCTGATCCACCAAACTCCTGCTTAACTCGATGACCTCAAACTTCTCAAATTCCTTTGCGGTTGCAATTGTCTAGGCAAGATGAGTATTCAAACACATTACACACTTGTCCCTAGCGAGTGGAGTGGCTTTGGGAAGTCAGGGGCTGAATTATTGATTCAAGAACACTTAATCTCTGATCTGCTTTTGGTAGCTACAGGGCAGATCCAGTGGAGTTTCTGATTTACACTGAGTTCAATTACCAGAATCTCAAATTTACAAATTGCAGTTAGAAAATCAGTGTATATTAATGGAAACCTCTGATGAAGATGAAAACCGCAGTTATTCTTAATAAATTTAAGTATTATGAAAACACAGCTATTTCCTCAGAGACAAACATAATATTGTTTCACCAAGTAACACACAGATTGCCTGATCTGCTTTAATATGGAGTGCATTTCTTTATGTAGAGTATCAAAGTTACTTCATGAATTACTCAATTTCACGATGGCATTTCAGCTTATCACCAATGTAACAAAGCTTTGCAAGTTCAGTGATTTTCATAATGTAAGCAACTTGTCTCAAAAGAGATGGTTGTGTTCTCAATACTCTCCAGCCTGTTGAAAAACGCTGTGACATTTTCATGCTTTGTCAGAAGTTTTCTACATTGCTTTTGACAACCAGCTGGGATTGTTTTCAGTTTCTATTATTTAAGATTTATGTATTCCTGCTCTCTTTGAGATTAAAGTACATTGGTGACAGTCTGCTGCATTTTTGCATATGCCTGAATATTTTAAATTTTTCTCTGGTTTTACATGTCCTGTGGTATATAAAAGGATTGTTTGTATTATAAATAATTATTGAGGAAAAAAAGATACTTACATAACAGTTTCAATAGAACAAAACATCACAAAATGTTCCAAAAAAAATTATAAAATAAGTTTGACACTGACCCACATGAGGAGTTTTAGGTCAGATTGCCAAACGCTTTGTTAAAGAGTTTTTTTTTCTCAGGAGGATGTTTAAGCTATAATAAAGCAGAGGGGCAATTCCAGCACTCAGAGCCTAGGAATGGAAAGCTTGGTGAGAAGAAGTAGAACAACTAAAATAAGAGATCATTCGGCCAGATTGATATCATGTTATAGATTCATAGAAATAGCAGAGAAATAGACACTTCAGTCCAACTTGTCAATGCCGACCAGATATCCTAAATTAATCTAATCCCATTTGTCAGCATTTGGCCCATATCCCTCTAAACTGTTCCTATTCATACACCCATTCAGATGCCTTTTAAGTGTTGTAATTGTAACAGCCTCCACCATTTTCTCTGGCAGTTCATTCCATACACACACCACTCTCTGTGTGAAAACATTGACACTTAGGTTCCTTTTATATCTTTCTCCTTCACCTTAAACCTATGTTGCATTCAAATGCACTCAGAACACCAAGTAACATTATTTGACATCAAAAGGTGTAACTTAGAATGAATGCTTCAGGTATTATTTGCTATATCAAAAATGCTTAATTGCTGTATTTTTCATATTATAGTTTGGCTTGTTTGCTGCCAATTACTTCAGGAGTCATCAAAGTTGTCAGAAGCATTCAAAAACCATCACAGCTTGGTAAATTTGAGGTGATCATTTTTGTTCACATGCTGCCTTCCACACTCAGAAGTAATTATCAAAAGATTTGGTTGTCATCATCAGATCACTGGACATTAGAAGTAATCATCAGGTTTCAAAAGCTTTCCTTCGGTGTTGTCTTTTTGAATGAAATAGTCCTCAGCATGCCATTTCACCATCCCCTCCATTCAGGATGATCTGAGTTGACTGTTTTGGGCTGCTTCCTTTTTCTTTCAGAAAAAAAGATGCAGGCATTTTAAAACAGGTTGTTACAGTCATTAGAGGCTTTCATTTAGAACTCTAAAATTTGAGGAAGAAGGCATCTGTAGGGTATCTCCCTTGGCTGCATTGGTATTCTCAAATGCCCTCTTTACTCTCAGCAGTCCTGTGCAGGGTCATCAGCTCTGTTGTTGTCTGCCTCCATGTGAGTTTTGAGAACTGTTAGCAGTCAATTTCTTGCAAAGTAATATTGCCCTCCTGATTGGTTTACATGGCACAGTGCAAGAACAAAGCAAAAAAAAATCATTCAAGCTGAGTTTTACAGAATGCATTTTAAATTAAAGGCTCCAATCACTCTCGACAATTCCAGAACAAAATATGGACACATTCAATATAAGAAGAGGTGCTGGGATATAAAAAATCTGCACAAATAACTTTGAGAAAAAATCCATCTTGCCGACCTTTGAGATATAACTGTAATCAAATGAATTTTAGCTTGGTAGTACATTTTAACCTTTAATCTGTTGGAATTAGAACATAGAACATTGAACATTACAGTGCAATACCTGCCCTTTGGCCTGCGATGTTACATCAACCTGTGGAACCTATCTGAAACCCATCTAACCTACACTATTCCATTCTCGTCCATATGTCTATCAAATGATCATTTAAATGCCCTTAGAATTGGCGAGTCTACTATTATTGCAGGCAGTGCGTTTTGAGTAAAGAAACTACCTCTGACATCTGTCCTATATTGATCACCGTTCAATTTAAAGCAATGTCCCCTCGTGCTAGCCATCATCATGTGAGGAAAAAAGGCTCTCACTGCGCACGCTATCTAACCCTCTGATTATCTTATATGTCTCAATTAAATCACCTCTTAACTTTCTTCTCTCGAACGAAATCAGTCTCAAGTCCCTCAGGCTTTCGTCATCAGACCTTCCCTCCATACCAGGCAACATCCTAGTAAATTTCCTCTGCACCCTTTCCAAAGCTTCCATATTTTCTTCCCTTAGAATTCATAGATCATCAATTCACTAATCGGCATCTCTCACACCTACTTGCATGATGCTATATCTGTGAGGAATCTTCATATCTTTCATGATGTTTACTTTTCAATGAACCTGATCCATGAGGAATTCTACTTGGGTGACGTTTACCAGTCCATTATGAAGGATGAAACTGTCAAGTACTTGGAAGTGCATAGTTAAGTAGGGCTGAGTCAGTATGGCTTCATAAAAGGGAGGACCTATCTGAGGGATATATTTAAATTCTGAAAAGTAACTTGCTATAGTTCTGCTCAGAATGCATTGGTATTAAATATAAGTATTTTGATTCAATAATAATGCAAACTCAAGAAACTCAAATCAAATTCTAAACTCCATTTTTTTTCTTTAACATTGCTTTCAAAGTGACAACTTACTCTGTCGATTTGTTTTTGCCTGTAGGTTCAAAACATGGAAAAAGCCTGTAATTAGTTCTGACCAGAAACTGGACAAATTTCCCCAACTGATTATGGTTTCACTCAAAGCTGTTAACCTCCCATGTGGAAAATGGGAAACAGCTGAAGAGATAGTGGAGGCATTAGTTGTGATCTTTCAGGAATCGCTAGAATCAGGAAGAGTGCCAGAGAAATAGAAAATCATGAACATGACATCCCTGTTTAAAAAGGGATCAAGGCAAAAGACAGAAAATTACAGAGTGATTAGTCCAACTTCTGTCATGAGTTAGATCCTTGAATCTATTGTGAAGGGTGAGATTTCTGAACGCTTGGAAGTATATGGTAAAATAGGGCAAAGTCAGCATGGATTCATCAAGAGGAGGTCATGCCTGACAAATCTGGCGGAATACTTTGAGGAGGTAATGAGCAGGTTAGAGCCAATGCATATTATCTACCTGAACTTCAAGAAGGCCTTTGACAAGGTGCTGCACAGGAAGCTACTGAGTAAGATAAGGGCCCATGGTGTCAGAAGCAAGTTGTTAGCATGGATATAAGCTTGGCTGTCTGTCAGGAAGCAGAGGGTGGGGATAAAAGTGTCCTTCTCAGGATGGCAGCCAGTGACAAGCGGTGTTCCACAAGGCTCAGTATTGGGCCTTAACATATAAAACTTTTCACTTTTATACAATAACAATCTAGATAAAGGAACTGAGGGCATTCTGGCTACATTTGCAGACAATACAAAGATAGGTAGAGGCACAGGTAACATTGAGGAGGCGAGGAGGCTGCAGAAGGATTTGGATAGGTTAGGAGAATAGGCAAAGAAGAGGCAAATGGAGTACAACATGGGAAAGTGTGAGGTCATGCACTTTAGTAGGAAGAATAGAAGCATGGACAATTTTCTAAATGGGGAGAAAATCCAGAAGTCTGAAGTGCAAAGAGACTTGGGAGTTCTAGGACAGGATGTACATGTGTTTGGAAAGGCAAGGACTGATTAGGGATAGTCAACATGGCTTTATGCATGCGAAATCATGTCTCCCAAACTTGATTAAGATTTTTGAAGAAGTAACAAAGAGGATTGATGAGGGCAGACTAGTAGATGTGATCTATATGGATTTCAGTAAGGCTTTTGACAAGGTTCTCCATGGGAGACTGGTGAGCAAGGCTGGATCACATGGAATAGAGGGAGAACTATTCCAAAGATGTGCAGGTCAGGTGAATTGGCCATGCTAAATTGCCCGTAGTGTTAGGTAAGGGATAAATGTAGGGGTATGGGTGGGTTGCGCTTCGGCGGGGCGGTGTGGACTTGTTGGGCCGAAGGGCCTGTTTCCACACTGTATGTAATCTAATCTAATCTAATGTAATCTAATCTAAACTAGCCATTTGGATGCAGAACTGGCTCACAGGTATAAGACAGAGAGTGGTGAGGTCTTCCCGACCTCTCTGCCCCACCCCCTCTCCGGCCTATCACCCTCACCCTCACCTCCTTCCACCTATCGCATTCCCAGCACCCCTCCCTCAAATTCCCACCCCCCTACCTTTTATCTCAGCCCGCTTGGCACACCAGCCTCATTCCTGAAGATGGGCTTATGTCCGAAATGTCGATTCTCCTGCTTCTCAGATGCTGCCTGGCCTGCTGTATTTTTCCAGCACCACATTTTTCAACTCTGGTCTCCAGCATCTGCAGTCCTCACTTTCTCCCAGTTAGTAAGTTTGCTGATGACACCAAAATTGGAGTTGTAATGGACAGCAAATAAGGTTACCTCAGATTACAACAGGATCTTGATCAGATGGGCCAATGGGCTGAGATGTGGCAGATGGAGTTAAATTTAGATAAATGTGAGTTGCTGCATTTTGGGAAAGCAAATTTTAGCAGGACTTATACAATTAATTGTAAGGTCCTAGGGAGTGTTGCTGAACAAAAAGACCTTGGAATGCAGGTTCACAGCTCCTTGAAAGTGGAGTCACAAGTAGACAGTATAGTGAAGAAGGCTGAAAAATGTGTTGCTGGTAAAACTCAGCAGGTCAGGCAGCATCCAAGGAGCAGGAGAATCGACATTTCAGGCATAAGCCCCCGAAACGTCGATTCTCCTGCTCCTTGGATGCTGCCTGACCTGCTGCGCTTTTCCAGCAACACATTTTTCAGCTCTGATCTCCAGCATCTGCAGTCCTCACTTTCTTCTAGTGAAGAAGGCGTTTGGTATGCTTTCCTTTCTTGGTCAGAGTATTGAGAACAGGAGTTAGAAAGTCATGCTGCGGCTGTACAGGACATTGGTTAGGCCACTGTTGGAATATTTCATGCAATTCTGTTCTCTTTCCTATCGGAAAGATGTGTGAAATTTGAAAGGGTTCAAAAAAGATTTACAAGGATGTTTCCAGGGTTGGAAGATTTGAGCTATAGGGAGAGGTTGAACAGGCTGGGGCTGTTTACCCTGGAGTGTTGGAGGCTGAGGGGTGACTGTATAGAGGTTTATGAAACCACGAGGGGGATGGATTGGATAAACAGACAAAGTCTTTTCCATGGGGTGGAGGGAGTCCAGAACTAGAGGGAATAGGTTTAGGGTGAGAGGGGCAAGATATAAAAGAGACCTAAGAGGCAACTCTTTCACTCAGAGGATGGTATGTGATGGAATGAACTGCCAGAGGAAGTGGTGGAAGCTGGTACAATTGCAACATTTGAAAGGCATCTGAATAGGTATATGAATAGGAAGGGTTTGGAGGGATATGGGTCAGGTGCTGGCAGGTGGGACTAGATTGGGTTGGGATATGTGTCGGCATGGACAAATTGGACTGAAGGGTCTGTTTCTGTACTGTACATTTCTGTGACTCTATGACTCTATAATTCTCTCAAGGTAAACTTGCAGGTTGAGTCAGTAGTTCGGAAGGCCAATGCTATGATGGCATTTATTTTGAGAGGTGTTGATGAATAAAGTAGGAATGTAATTCTAAAGCTCTATAACGCTCTGGTCAGACCACATTTAGACTATTGTGCACATATCTCAGGAAAGATATACTAGCCCTGGAGTGTCTATGGTCCCAGGAATGAAAAGCTTAACATATGAGAAATGTTTGAGAACTCTGGGTCATTATTTGATAGAGTTTAGAAGCATGAGTGGGGATTTAATTTAAATGTACAGATTCCTGAATGGCCTGGATAGTGTAGATGTTGGGAAGTTGTTTCTACCAGTCGGAAAGACTAGGACCCGAGGGCACAGCCTTAGCATAAAAGAAGAGCATTTAGAACAGAGAAAAGGAGAAACTTCTTCATTCAGAGAGTGGTGAATCTATGGAATTTATTGCCTTGGAAGGCTGTGTAGTTCAAGTCATTGACTATATTTAAGACTGAGATAGATCGGTTCTTTGAGTATCAAGGGGATCAAAGATTAAAGGGAGAATGTGGGAGAATGGTGTTGAGAAATTTATCAGTCATGATTAAATGGCTGAGCAAACTCAATGGACTGAATGGCCTAATTTCTGCTCCTATGTCTTATTGCCTTATGCTCTTACAGTTTTAAGTGATGAACTGCCTCCTCAACTTTATTTACCCACTCCCTCCATCTGTTGCAAGAAGGTTAGTTTAAGAAGATTAACTTGCCAGACTCAGACACAGACCCAGATGAATTTATTTTTTTAGAAGGAGCCAGTTTCACCAGTTTTTGTTGAATTAACAAAAAAGTAAATTTATTAATTACTACACATAAGAAGAAACATCATAAAACATATGCACACAGATTAGAAATAAGGAGTGTGTCCAAAAAGATAAAAGTTAAGCAATTAAAAGTTAAGTTATACAAAAGATATGTGGATCAATCTCAGCATTGTTCATGAAGACCAGATTGTTGAAAAGTGTGGCATCACAGAGAAGGTTACCAATAGCATTGACATTGGTATTTTGGTTGAGATCCTGCAGTCGTGATTCATGTGATTGTCATTGAATTTTAATTTTCAAGCTGAGAGAAAGTCCTTTTCCTGTCCTTTGGTTTGATTGGAGCTGTAGAACATTTTTATTTGCAACAGGGATGTAATTGGGGAGCAATTTTTCAACTGCAACCTTCACAGCACAGTACTGCTTGAACCCTGACATATATATGAGAATGCTCAGTCCCACTAGCATACTCCAGTAGAGTAGGACTTGGATTTCTAACCCTTGTCCTTCTGTTTTCCTCAAAGATCAAAATTTTAAAAAATGTTTATACAATATGAAACATAATCCACAGTGGGTTGTCAGCTTTCATTATCTTTGTGGTCACAAGAGATCACAGTAAAGTTTTGATTGCCACTCACCCCATTTGAAAATCTTTTGATTAGATTAGATTACTTACAGTGTGGAAACAGGCCATTCGGCCCAACAAGTCTACCCGACCCGCCGAAGCATAACCCATCCAGATCCATTCTCCGACATTTAACCCCTTCACCTAACACTACGGGCAATTTAGCATGGCCAATTCACCTAACCTGCACATTTTTTTTTGGTTGTGGGAGGAAACCGGAGCTCCTGGAGGAAACCCACGCAGACACGGGGAGAATGCGCAAACTCCATACAGAGAGTTGACTGAGGCGGGCATTGAACCCGGGTCTCTGGCGCTGCGAGGCAGCAGTGCTAACATTCAAGCTTGACCAGTGCTTCAAGCAGTTCCTTTTGCATTGGCAGGTATGAATTTCCCTGAGCCACTTTCCCCAGGCAGCCACTTTGTTTAAATCCATAGCTATTGTTTTGGCAGATTCAGCCTTCTTTTAAAAACTGTTTTGGAAATTAAAATTTAAACTGTCCACAGAATTTCTAACTGATTGTTACAAATTGAGTGACATCCTGACAAGCTCTGTTCATGACCCATTTGAAAACACAGCCATGCTCAATGGAAATATAATATTGTCTATGCTTCCACCAAGACCATTGTTGAGCAGATTACAGTTCTCCTTAAATGGTCTAGGAAGCATGTGCTACATTACAATGACATGTTGTGTCTTTCACAACCTGAGCTGAAAATGTATTTCTGGAAAATCGCATCCAAGGAGCAGGAGAATCGACGTTTCGGGCATGAGCCCTTCTTCAGGAATGAGGAGAGTGTGCCAAGCAGGCTAAGATAAAAGGTATGGAGGAGGGACTTGGGGGAGGGGAATTGGAAATGCGATAGATAGAAGGAGGTTAAGGTGAGGGTGATAGGCCGGAGTGGGAGTGGGGGCGAAGAGGTCAGGAAGAAGATTGCAGGTTAGGAAGGTGGTGCTGAGTTCGAGGGTTGGGACTGAGATAAGGTGGGGGGAGGG
>NC_057715.1:41468319-41519610 GCF_004010195.1 Chiloscyllium plagiosum
TCCACCTATCGCATTTCCAACGCCCCTCCCCCAAGTCCCTCCTCCCTACCTTTTATCTTAGCCTGCTTGGCACACTTTCCTCATTCCTGAAGAAGGGCTCATGCCCAAAACATCGATTCTCCTGTTCCTTGGATGCTGCCTGACCTGCTGCGCATTTCCAGCAACACATTTTCAGCTCTGATCTCCAGCATCTGCAGTCCTCACTTTCTCCTAGAAGACCTTTCACAACTGAACCCTATAACTATGGGTTGAGCTGGACACAGAGGAAACAAGAGCAATCTTCTAAAAATAAAGATGGTGGTCAGGACCTTAGCTCGGATTGGTGTCCAAAAGGTATTCAGGCTCGAACATTGCACCATCAAGTTCAAAAGAACAAACAGATTCTCATTGAAACTTAATTCCAGTGTGAATGAATTGGGTATGGACTTCCTTTTAATGTGCTACTTTCTGTCTGTTATAAGGCAAGTAGCCCTGGTCAGCCCAAAGTCCCTTAAACCTAATTATTTCTAATCGCTTTGAACTCCACTGGCTTTTTTTTCCATTCATTCACAGGATATGAGTATTGCTGGCTAGGCTAGAATTTATTGCCTATCACTAATTACCCACAGGGTAGTTAAGAGTCAACCATATAGATGTGGGTCCAGAATCACATGTATGCCTGACTGGATAAGTATGCTCGATTCATTCCCTCAAGCACATTAAGGAACTAGATGGGCTTTTCCAGATAATCAATATTTGTTTCATGGTCATGACTAGATTCTTACTCCCAGCCTTTTTTATTTGAAAACAAATTCCATCATCTGCCATAAGAGGATTCAAATCCTTAGATCAGTATTGAGGTCGAGAGTGTAGTGCTGGAAAAGCATAGCACGTCAAGCAGCAACCGAGGAGCAGGAGAATTAACATTTCGGGCATAAACCCTTCATCAGGAATGAGGCTTGGGGGCTGGGGAGCTGAGACATGAATCGGAGGGAAGTAGGGTTGGGGGGTAATGTAGCTGAAAATGCGACAGTTAGATAAAGGTGAGGGAAAAAGTAATAGGTTGGAGCAGAAGGTGGAGTGAATAGATGGGAAAGAAGATGGACAGGTTAAGAGGTCAGTGCTGAGTTGGAGGCTCTGGATATTGAGGTCTCTGGATTATTACTCCAGTAATAATCCTGCTAGGCCATTGTCTCTCCCTATTGCTAAGTAGATGTTTTGTTGTCGATTTGATTGCACGTGTGATATGTTTAGCTGTTTTCATCTTAAAGAATTTGCAATTTAAAGGCCCTCCTCACCTTTCAGGAGGCAGCAGCAGATGGTCAGATAGGTTAGTAACATGACATGGCCCTGAGATTAGGTGACTTTTAAGACTTCAGCCTGAATATGGAATCTGAAAAGTGTGCTGTGCAACATCTCATGAAGGACATCTCGTTTGGAGCTTGAGTTATCTCCTTAACACTCTTCCATCATTGGTTGGCTTTCACCATTTACATAGACCAGTAAATTTCCCTGAAATCCTTCCGCATCCTATAGAACAGTTTTAGGTAGCACTTAATGCCTTTGATTTAAAGCAGAGATAAGAACTGTACAGTTCCCAGTCTTAAGGATCAATTCACTTTTTTGTCAAGCTGAAAGAAATCATTATTAGTGCATTTTGGGAAGATTTGTAGCTTGGGTTGAGGTTCCGGATGTATGTTTGCTCACTGAACTGGAAGGTTCATTTTAAGGCGTTTCATCACTATACTAGGCATCAGTGAGCCTACATGAAGTGCTGTTGTTATCACCCTGTTGTCATAACACTATTGTTATAATTGTACAAAGTTAAAAATCACACAATACCAGGGTATAGTCCAACAGGTTTAATTGGAAGCACACTAGCTTTCAGAGCGCTGCTCCTTCATCAGGTAGATGAAGGAACAGCGCTCCAAATACTAGTGTGCTTCCAATTAAACCTGTTGGACTATAACCTGGTGTTGTGTGATTTCTAACTTTGTACACCCCAGTCCAACACCAGCATCTCCAAATCATGGTGATAATTGTATATTTCCTGTAGTGAATTGTAGAATCATCACTTGTTCCATCTCTCATTGACAAGGTGTGAGTAATTGTGAATAATTTGTGACAAGCAGACACTACTACTATCCCTGCACATCGCTTGTAAGCTCAGTGTTGTCCATACTGAAATGGCCACTGTCCTCAATGTCACAGTTCAAGGGTCCCTGACATCTGATGCTATCTGTAGTCAAGGATTCAGATGTTTGTGAGAGGTAAGCAACACTTGCCAATAGCAATGTCATTCATCCTTAGGCTGTATGAAGCAGCTGTTCTTTTGCCAAATCACCAGGTGTAACAGTGACAGAGACTAGAGGAGACATTTGCATTTTGTAAGTTAACAAAACTGCAGGATTATTTACAATAATGTGCCACCTCTGCTACCTATGAATCCTCAGTAAGTTTTTTCCTGCCATTTCCTCCCACTATGTCTAAGTATGATTCTGATGTCTGTGGGTACAGAGAGCTTGCTTTGTAGTTGTCCCTGTTAGCTTGGAGAATGTGACTGGTTATTCTCAAGAGTGTTTGAATCTAGACAGCCTCAATTCACTGAAGGCGCACTGCCCAGATGTAGGCTCATCCTCTTTAGCTTGGACGTCTACAGATTTTGCCATCAATGCAATTCCTTATGAAGGACAGCTGGTTAGGATTGTGAGCTACCTCTGTTAGTGTTCTCTCTTAGTTTAGCCTTCAATGTTTCAGAGTTTATGTGGACTGGTAAATAGACTTAGGGAGATAGAGGGACCAGAGCCCTGTTGAATGTTCTGAGAGGAAACTTCTGGAGGTTTTGTACGTAACTCCTCCTCTCAATGATTGCTTAGTTGAACCAATCTGACCCCTGAGAGGAAAGAGTACCCAGTGTGAGTCAGGGGACATTGTCCCATTTTTATCTTGCCATTGATTCTTGGAATGTTTGGCTATAATGATGCAGTGCAGGTTCCTGCCGATATCCACAAAACACAGGGTGTTCTGCGCCTGGCTCTTCATGATGGTGACCAACCTCTGGAGACACCCAGACATATGGATGTCAGACCAGCAAGGCACCAATAACGTTGGTGAACTTACCAGTATTTGATCCAGTTTATTGACTGTCTCTGACTATCCTTCCCGCTCTTCACCCGCCTTTGTATTTTGACGAGGTGATTAATGGCTGAGACAATGCATTCACGGTCTGCCTGGGGCTGAGAAGGCTCCTGGTTTCTTGCAGTTCTTGAAATATCAAAGCCTTTGGGAATTTCTTTCTCAGACAGCTGGGAATATGTGTCAGTGATGTGCTCACCAACTTGTGTTCCCAATTCAAATGTAGAAAGTGAGCTCACTGAGGTGAATGTCTCCAACGATGTGGTGCGTGCCTCTGTTGAAGATAAGAGTGCATGCACTGAGCATTGGGTTGTTTCATTCCCAGCAACGGAGGTGGAGCTGAGGTTCTCCGGAGCTGACCTTTTTCTTGTTACAGTTACCTAGGTCTCACTTGTGCCTACTTTAAAGAAAAGAGGGAATTTGTTGTGAATAGCTCCGTCAAGATAAGGAGCAAGTGCTGTTGTTAATGAGAGGTCAATGCAGCAGAGAACAAAGAAGCTCATTTGGTTCATTGTTTATGATGTCCTCACATGAGTGGTCGCCCTCATCTCCAACCCACTCCAGCATTTTCTTCTCATATAGGGGTGAAGGATCTAACGTCCACCACCCCACCAACAGTCTTGGACCCCTCAGCCCAACTGTGTTCCAGCAAGGAGACCAAATGACAGAATACGTAAACTGGAAGTGGGTGTGGCAAGTGTTAATGATGATGCAGAAGCAGGAACAGTGTTCACAGTGAGTGACTAGGAAGTACAGAGGATAGGAAGAGTTCATAGTTTGGGAGGATGAGGTGAGTGAGAGCCATTGAGTGGTCATGATAAAAGCATCAGTGAGACCTGAAGTCTATGACCACTGGTGAGAGGTGTGTACAGTAGAAAGGTTAGAGCGACTCATGGCCTTGTGAGGGTGAAGAAACAGAGATAAATAATGGCATATATCCTTGTAGAATGGAGATGGTCATTAACTTTCTTCCCACACTTTTGGCTGTTTCTTTTAACTTGATCCAAGCATCAGGTGCAGCTCAGTGCATCTTTTATGCATTTACTGAGTGGTGAGGTTAGTTTCTCATTCAGTGGTAGAGAGTTCCAATTAATGGGGATTAAAGCATCTTAAGCACTTCATTAATTAAGCACTTGCTTCATTAATATCCAGCTTGTGCCTGTAGGGGCAGGTGGAGTATCACTGTCAAATGCATGTGGTTGAGTTCAGACTGCTGGAGAAAAGCAGAGGCATTTGTACAGATGAGGTCAAGGATGGTGACAGGGAAACTCAAGATGTATGGGGGTATGCAGAACAGCATTGGAGTGTATAGTAGGCTGTGGAGGGTCATTATTAGTAATATACACCACCATGACCTCCATATAGGAAGCATAGAAGACTAAGGTTTAATGCCAGGGGTCAGGGGCTGGGAAGACAGTTGAAGTACAATTCAACATGATGGGTCTCCACATGGGGGGGGATGGATGGAAATAGGCTGTTGAGGAGGTGCAAGGTAAAAGGAGGCAAGAAGCCTCTGGGAAGGCAGAGCCCGATGCTGGCAGTGGCCACTGTGAGCTGTGCTCTTTCTCTGCCATTGTGTAAATGGGAAATGCTTTTGGAAAATGATGGGTGCGAGGACATGATAAAAAGCATGAAGCATTCATGTGTAAACATGCATTCATTTCATTCATAGTCGTGTCTTAATCCACTTGCAATGTCTGCAGAGTAAACATGCTTCAGCTTCAAATACCGATTAAAGGCCATTTGCATCATGCCATTGGTGCTTAAAAATGTAACATTGTCATCTCAATGAGGTAGAAGTTAGTGGCAATGACTTAAAAAGAGCCAATGCTGTTTAAAAGCTTCACAACACATGTGAAATTTCCAGGGTGTCCGTGTGAGGAGGGGAGCATTACTTCATCATATGTTACGTAAATGTGACAGTGGACTGTTCTGAGTGCAATGAAATGTTGAATAGTTAATGCGAGACTGGGATGGGTAGGAGATAGGAGCACAAGTAAAAGGGATAGAATCAGATGTGAGGGATGCTATGTGTTGGCGAAGGTAGTTTATGAGATAATTGTGGAAAATATGGTGAAAAATCTCCCTTTGCACTCAGAATCCTTTGAAAAACTCAGCGCAATTCAGACATAGCCAATAAAGGGAAAAATTCAACCCATTCAATAATTTTATTATTAGAAAGTTTGGCGTGCATTGCAAACTGAACTGCACTATAGCCAACAGCTGCACATTATCATGTTAACAACTCTTTGAAGATATATTAATTTAGATTTGCCTGATAAGTAGGCAGAAATGTAACCAATACTCTTTTCCAGACAATACCTGAATAAAGATAATCAACAGTCCATTTATCTTGCATCATGATAGTGTAGTGGTAATGTCATGAAACAAATGATCCAGCAACCTTGGCTCAGTTTCATTTCATACATGCGACTTCTTGAACACCAACATCAGCACCCCAAACACCACTGTCTGCACCCCATGTTATGGTATAAATAAGAGGCAGCACAGTCAGCAGTGAGTTGCCCTGTGGACACAGCACGGTGGCTCAGTGGTTAGCACTGCTGCCTCACAGCACCAGGGACCCAGGTTTGATTCCAGCCTTGGGTGACTGCCTGTGTAGAGTTTGCACATTCTCCCTGTGTCTGTGTGGGTTTCCTCCGGGTGCTCCGGTTTCCTCCCACAGTCCAAAGATGTGTAGGTCAGGTGAATTGGCCATGCTAAATTGCCCATAGTGTTAGGTGCATTAGTCAGAGGGAAATGGCTGGGTTTCTCTTCGGAGGGTAGGTGTGGACTGGTTGAGCCGAAAGGCCTGTTTCCACACTGTAGGGAATCTAATCTAATCTAACATTCATGTAGGCCCCATAATCCTATGGCATCAAGTCAAATATGGGCAAGAAAACCTCTTTCTGAGTTTTACCTACCATCTCCCTCATCTGATTAACCAGTACTGATCCATATTAAACATTACTTAGAGAGGGTGCAGAATGTGCTTTGGTTGGGGGATTAAATGCATCACCACTGACCAACTGAGCCAAGTCGTAAAAGACGTAGCTACAAGACTGAGTCTCTGCAGGTTGTGTTAGTATCTGCAGGACAGAGAAACATACCAAAATCAAAGTACCTTTTGAGGATGCATCTCTCTCCTGCATGATATACCAACACATTCACAGCATTAGGTTATCACAAATGGATACCTGATATTATTTGTTGAATTGTAAAAGTTATCCAGGAATGCAAACATAAAGTGATTGGTTAATCATTTATATTGAGTCTGAAATATGAATTTAATTAATACTTGAAACAGTTGTGTACATTTGAATTGTGGGATGCTGATGCAGTCAGACAGTACAAAGATTAAAGTATAACATAAAATCAGTTATCCAAAATGTTGGCTTTATTACATGTACTGTGTACAAATGAGATGAGCTGTACATTTTCAGTAAGCTGTTCAGCTATTTGATTTAATAGAAAGAAACTATGTCAATTATTTTGTTCCTAACAATGAGAACATTTATGCAAAGATGCACTATTTCCAGAGTTCTAAGAAACAGGGTGAGTGTGCTGATTTCAGATGGCCTGCATTGCAATTCTGGAACACCAGATTTTCCATATTAATATTGAATATCAAAGCTCCCATACATGAATCCTGTACTGGCTACACACTACACCTTCCAGGTGCTTTAGATAATTCTTAGTTCCAGTCTGTGGGTTTAGATATTGGCTTGACACGCAGTCCACAAGATGAAGGTTACAGCTCGAGGTTGCACCTAGCGGTGATACAGATACTCAGATTGATTGCTCCAAGCTTTGGCGCACAATGGAGTTGTTGCCTGGAATGAAATAAGCACGTCTGACTTATTCTACTGTTGAACGTATATCAGGTGCTATCATGATTTATGCCAGTGATTAAAAGTACAAATGTTTTTATTTTTCAAACACTTTGCAATTTAAAGGTTTTCTATAGAAGTTTAAATGCTGCAATCCCTCTAGGCACTAATTTTTAATCCAAGGGTTGTGTTTAACTCAGTAACTTGCAACATTTCATGCTTGGATTAAATCTTATTACTTTCAATGTTTCACACACCTCTCTCAATCTCACTGAAATCTAATTCACATGTAATATTTATGCATTTCCAATCTGCTGTAAGAAATTCCAGAATTTGAACAGTACACTTTTAAAACCTGAGCTGTTTCAGATATTCCCAGGACAAAATATGGCTTATGTGGAAAGATGTTGTGAAACTTGACAGGGTTCAGAAAAGATTTACAAAGATGTTGCCAGGGTGGAGGATTTGAGCTATTGGGAGAGGCTGAACAGGCTGCTGCTGTTTTCCCTGGAGCGTCGGAGGCTGAGAGGTGACCTTATAGAGGTTTACAAAATCATGAGGGGCATGGATAGGATAAATAGACAAAGTCTTTTCCCTGGAGTCGGGGAGTCCAGAACTAGAGGGCATAGGTTTAGGGTGAGAGGGGAAAGATATAAAAGAGACCCAAGAGGCAACCTTTTCACGCAGAGGGTCGCACGTGTATGGAATGAGCTGCCAGTAGAAGTGGTGGAGGCTGGTACGATTGCCACATTTGAAAGGCATTTGGATGGGTATATGAATAGGAAGGGTTTGGAGGGATATGGGCTGGTTGCTGGCAGGTGGCACTAGATTGGGTTGGGATATCTGGTTGACATGGTCGGGTTGGACCAAAGGGTCTGTTTTCATGCTATACATCTCTATGACTCTATGACTCTATGTGTAATTTTGAATGTTGAGGGCTTGTGAGGGAAGTGGAGATAGTTGGCAGTTCTAAATTCAAAAACAACAAACAGAACTGATATAATGGCATTGGCATGTATTCCAAATTGCGGTTGGATATGGTAAACTGGATACAGGAAAAGGAGTGCTTAAGAGCTGTGACTAAAGTCTAGTTGATGGGTTAAGTTTTAAGAAGGATTTTAAGGGAGAAAACAAAACTTCAGAGGTGGAGGACAGATTTTCCTCATTGAAGGTGCGGTTTGGAAGTCAAAATTCCAATGTTGTGATCCCATCTCTGTCCCTACTATAGTGACAGGTGAGATATTCAGTAGGTCAGGCCTGGAGGTGAATTTCGAAGGAAGTCATGGACCAAACAATCTTTTCCTTCACCATTAGAATTGAATGAGGTCCTCATTATCATCATCAGCTCACCTAAGTAAAACAGTGTCTTGCAAAGTTGTAACTACAAAACCTTGCCTGGACATTATCTTATAATCCCAATGTATCTTCACTCTCTTCAACATCTCAATTACCATTTCCCACAGTCCATCTTCTTGCCCAAACCATTGATCATGTATATACATTGGAAGCAGAACTTTCAAGCCCAGTAATAATATTTAGAAACACTGAAAAATGTTCTTCTGTTAAAATAAAAAAACACTTTGCTAAGCATTTGATTCGCCATAAGAATATTTAGAAAATCTTAACTCTATCAAAATAAATAAGTGTTATCTGAATAGCCGCTTGACAAAAAATAGCCTTGTCATCAGCTCATAAATCTGTCAAAATCTTCAACTTACATTTCTCTGGAATGCAGAATAAATGTACTCAGTATTTCAGAACCCCCTTAGTGATTTGAAAGGCAACCAAACCATCAAGCCAATTCTGTAATACAATGGAGTAAATAAACTTTGCACTTAAGAATCCATTTGTGCTGCTGAAGTTGGTCAACAATTTATGTATCTGGTAAATTTTAAAATGTCCAAATACACCGCTTTGTTGAACTATGAATTATCATCATAGAAAACATTGAATCCCTACAGTGTGGAAATAGACCATTCAGCCCAAACGGGCCATACCGACCCTCTGAAAAACAACCCAGCCAGACCCATTCCCTTACCCTATTACGCTACATTTACCCCTGATTAATGCATCTAACGTACACATTCCTGAATACTATGGGCAATTAACATGGCTAATTCATCTAACCTGCACATCTTTGGATTGTAGAAGGAAACCCGACACAGGGAGAATGTGCAAACTCCAAAGAATGAATAAAAGCAATTGAGGGGCAATTGTGTTAATCTTTCAATTTTGTACAATACAGAATAGTGTTTCATCCAGACTGGCACAATTAAGAACGATAACTTATCCAAATAGTCTACATTAATATATCTGAAGACATTTCTGCATTTAGAATGCTGTTTATCTAGCTGACAACCCATCAACTATCAACAGTAACATCCAGAGAATCACATCATGTGCTGGAAATTTAGATCACCTTTTAAAATACATTCTTTTAAAATTCCATTTTTAGTATTTTCAGCATTACTTTCTTTAATGAATATAGGTACAGCTCAGGTTCCTGCATCTGAAAAAAGTCGACATTATTTTTCCTCAACCTTTATAACCTTTCTGCTTACAATCATGATTTGCCCCTCCAATCAACCAGTAATTTACAAAGCATCTAAATAACTGCTAGATAACTAAATCCCGTCACCAAGTCGCATTTAGTTTTTATGTGCACAGCACACAAGCTGTGGCCAGCCAGCTTGGAGTCAGTCCCTGAACTCAGGGGATTCTGAATCCTATTTATTTATTTATTTTTTTCTTTTCTTTTTTTTTTCTTAAACCCACACACTACTGCCTAACTGCGGTATGAATCCTATTTATATCTGTCAGCTAGGGTTCCATGATTGGCCGAAGTTAACAACCTCAACCAAGGATCTCATAGTCAATACAATCCACCTGGTTCCAGCCACTACAGCTTCCAAATCATGGTCCCCTTCCCCCATTCCCCACCTCCAGTCCCTAACTTTCCAATATGATGGAATGAAGTGATGGCAAGTAATGCTTTACCCTACCTGAGCCCAGCTCCATTTGGCTGCAGTTCAGGGTGGCAAAGTTGCTGCTGGGCAATTTTAGCAAGTGAATATCAAAGATTGGGTCTCAACTTATGTAAAGTTCTGCTATCAATGGAGGGTGGACATGTGTGTGTGTGTTTTGTGAGTGGGGAGAGGGAGGATGATGCATCAATTTCAGATATAGAATCAAGTATTAATTTTAAAACTGAAGCCAAAGATTTTAAATTTAATCTTTCTGGGGGAAGGGTGCTAACATAGATCATTATTAACTTTATCATCTGATGAATTAAATCTAAAGCATGTAATTAACTTTAATTGCTTCACATTTGGTGAAGAGCAATTCCTGAAATTACCCATTAGTTTACAAGACCCTCTTGCGACTGGCATGTGTTCTGCCAACAGACAGTTTAATTTATTTTTTCATAATGAGTCACAGCTATTCTGCTGCAAGCATGTTATAACAATTAACTGAGAATAACAATCAAGCAGAAATTTCTGACTGTGGTTGGACCTGTGGAAAAGATATGTACTTTTATATTGTCTCATTGGAAGTGAAAATATCCTGACAACTATTTTTATTCAATAAGGCTCCTACTCTAATTCCAGTCCACACTTCCTTTCATGACACCTTTATGTTCTTCTCTTTATAGCAATTATATGATTTTCTTCTGAATAAATCCACAGCAGATTTCTTCCCTGAGCTGTGGAATCCCATTATACAAATGAAGTGTGTGTTTGAAGTCTGCACAATCTAGAAAACAGTACTCTTCACAATTTTCCTTGGCCAGAGGCTGGGCTCGCTGTCCAAACAGGGTTGGTGAGTGGCCTCTCAAAGTGAAAGAGTGAATCTCCAGTTTGTATGGAGCCACATTCTGGTCAGCAAAAGGTTCTTCAAGATGGAGGGACCCTTCTCTCCAGCATTTTTAAATGGAATTACAAATAGTTTCTGCAACTAGGTCTCCACCATGGTGGAGGCAATGGAGTTAAAACTCTTAGCCTACCTGAAGATCTGTTCCTCTGATGTGCTACCAAGAGGCAGCTTCCAGGCACTTACACTAGTCCTTTTATCCAAAGAGTCCTTGGGACTGACAGAATATTCCCACACAGCTTCATTTAATTGACTTAAATGACTACTGCTCAAACACCCAACAGACCTCTGGGAAAATAGCTGTGATGCGGGATAGGCTGGACAGCTGGCTCCCCAACTGATGAGCTACCTTTAGTTCTGTACTACTTTTGCTTCTGGCCCCACCAGGGTCTCAGAATGCTGCGTCATGTCTCTATTTCAACAATCATTTCTTTTAGATAATTTTGCATTTGAACTACCCTCTATGCCATTAAAATGTACAATATCTCGCTTCATTCTTTTGTGATCATCTCAAATGGGTATACTTTCTGTACAATTCCAGTTCTCAACAAAATGCAGCTGTACTACTCTGCCTGACCAACACAGATAAAGTGAAGTTCCATAAAAGGAAGAAGGACCATTTCTGCATTTCAGACCTTGGAAATGTAAAACACCAGGGAAGATTGCAACATACATAGCAGTTTGTAAATAGAATGAACTAAATAAATACTATTATTTTCTCACTTTATAATCTTGCATCTTCCATTGCTTCAAATATCCCAGTTTTCATTCAAGAATAGACCTTTTTCCTTCAATAATTTAGTGTGGCATGTTAAGGGACCCCAATATCTTTTCAAATGAAAACTAATGTTCCAGTTTGAAAGAATTGTGCCACAATGATTTATATTTTAATTGTGCATACATTAAATAAAGTAAATTCCATTAAATGAGCACTATGTTTTGTAAACACATGTTTTACTTGAAATTTCAACATCTCTGTTACAGTTTCACTTCCACACAATAGTTTGCAATATGTTACAGGATCTTGTGGTTCCTTCACCTTTCCTGGATTCAAAACAAAGTGTGCCACCTTTCTCAAGAATTGACCACTACTCTCTGTCTTCTACCTTCGAGCCAGTTCATTACCCAAATGGCTAGTTCTCCCTCAATTCCATGTGATTTTACCTTGCTAAACAGTCTGCCATGAGGAACCTATCAATCACGTCCACCGCTTTGCTTTCATCAATCCTCTTCATTACTTCTTCAAAAAACTCAAGGAAGTTAGTGAGATACAATATCCCATGCACAAAGCTATATTGACTCTCCATAATCAGTCCTTGCCTTTCCAAATACATGTAAAGCCTGTACCTCAGGACAACATGCCCACTGCTGATGTCAAGCTCACTAATCTATAGTTTCCTGCCTTTTCCTTACCACTTCTCTTAAATAGTGGCCAACATTAGCCAATTTCTAGTCTTCCGGCACTCCACCTGTGGCTACCAGTGATGCAAATGTTTCAGCAAGGAGCTCAGTAATCATCACTTCCCTAGCTTCCCACAGAGTTCTCAGGTACACCTGATCAGGTCCTGGGGATTTATCCACCTAAATACATTTTAAGCCTTCCAGCACTTCTGCCTCCATCATATGGACATTTTTCAAGATGTCGTTATTTATTTCCCCATGTTCTCTGTCTTCCATATCATTGTCCATGGCAAACACTTCTGTGATTTTTTTTTTAGTATCTGCTCCATCTCCCATGGTTCCACACATCCACGCTGATTTTTATTCTCTCCCTAGTTACCTTTTGACCTTAATGCATTTGTAGAATCTCCTTGAATTCTCCTTAACCCTATTTGCCAAAGCTATCCCATGTCTCCTTTCTGCTGTCCCGATTTCCCACATAATATATTCTTTATACTATTCTGGGGATTCACTCGATCTCTGCTGGCTTTACCTTATATAAGCTTCCTTCTTTATCTTGACCAAAACCTCAGTTTCTCTAGTCACCCAGCATTCCCCACAACTGCCAGCCTTGCCCTTCACCCTAACAGGAACATACTGTCCATGGAGAGGTTGAGTAAGGTGGGCCTGTACTCATTGGAGTTTAGAAGCATTGGAGGTGACCTTATTGAACACCCACAAGATATTTAGGGTGCTTGATTGTGTAGATGTGGAGAGATTGTTTCCCTTTGTGGGAGAGTCTCAGGCCTGAGCGCATAATCCCAGAGTAAGGAATCACCTAGTTAGAACAGAGATTAGGAAAAATGTCTTCTCTCAGAAAGTCATGAATCTGTGGAATTCTTCACCACAGAGGGCCTTTGGAAATGGCGCAGTAAGTGTATTCAAGGCTGAGATAAATTTTTAATCAATGAGGGATCGAGCCTGATGTGGAAAAGACAGGAAAATGGAGCTGAGGATTATCAGATCGGCCATGATCTCACTGAACAGCAGAACTAATTGGATGGGCTGAGTAGCTTACTTCTGCTCCTATGTCTTCTGTCGCAATCAATTTCAGAAGGACAGATTATCGGATCATTATCGTATTGCTGTTTATTGGAAATTGCTGTGGACCGATTGATTGCTCTGTTCCCACATGACAAAAGTGACAAACTTTAGAAGATTGGCGACAGAGTACTTTGGTTTATTCAGTGTAATGAAAGTATTGTCTTGGCTTTTCTTTTGCAATTTTGATCTGTGCCTTTTGTGTTTAAATAAGATATATAATTACGTTATAATTACGTTACAGATAAATATGAAGTATCAACCAGTAACCTTGCGATCTAACATTTGATCCATTAGCATTAGAACAGCAGTTGATTTCAAGAAAATGCACCAAGTATCTTTTGTCTAATTATTATGCAAAACTATGAGAAGAAAGTGGAGACAGATTGGAGAGTATAGCACCCTAATGCACTGGATGTAACAAACACATTGTCATATATAAGAAGGAAGTGTTAGCTGTATTATTCCCACTGTTCCCCTCTTCTGTCTGAAACAGGAGTTTTCATTATTTCCTAATAATTCTCTTCTCTTTTGAAAACAAGGATGGCATTTTCCTAAACATCCACGCAAATGTACACATGCACACACACAAATACTCACACATACACACACACAGACATGCATTCACATACAGTCATACATACACAGAAAAAAGCACACACCCAAATATATAAATATATTCATTAACATATACAAAGTAGGAAATACAGAGAAAGAGAGGGAGATAATCTGCAAATTACAAACCACACAAAGTAAAGATATTGTCACTAGTTCACATGAATTATAGATTTCAGGAAGTCAAAGTCTTTTCAGTTGGCTATGCATAGAAGTCCATTCTGCAGATGTTCAAATTCAGTTCAATTTCAATTCAAGGTACATGGTAAAATGGGAGTTGGTTCACTCTGCACACATAATTACAGGATCCTTTCCAGAAATCAACATAATGAGTGAGATTAGATCAGGTGCAGGTCTAAGCCTGGAGATGCATGTGCACGGTTCTCTTCTGGTGCTACAAGCAGATTGTCAAAAAAAAAACTCAAGCCTATATAACTAAAACTATTCAAAATCAACATGTGAATGGCATTTTACATTGAGGTACATTAGTAAACAGGATTGCTCTGATGATCCCTTATCTGAACCCATTGTATGCCATTGACAATAACTGAGGAGCTGTTCATACCAACTCAATCATATTTCAATTTCTTCCTTTCAAAGCAAACCAGCTGACGAGGTGCATTGTCTGTTTTTCCTTTATATTGCTTTGACTGAAATGTTCACATAAATGGGAGGTATGACACTCCAGATAGATGTCGAGTTTGCTTGGACATTTTAGAAACAGTCAAATTGCTCATTCTATGTTTGTTGGTAGCCAGTTTAAATCCATCAAGATATATAAACTGCCATTTTCTAGCTACCATCAGTTCTGAGGAAGGGACACTGGACCGAAAACATTAACTTTGATTTCTCTTCACAGATGCTGCCAGAACTGCTGAGCTTTTCTAGCAACTTCTGTTTTTGTTAAATCTGTCAAAAGCACATTTAAAATAAAAAACAAAGAAAACATGATAATGCAATTTTTAAAAAGTAGATCTTCTCTTTCTTCTTGCCCTCTGGGTATTACATCTGTTTTGCGTGGCAGCTGCATATATGTGAACTTTAAATAGGACACCTCTGGAATTATTTATTTTCTATTGTCCTGTGAAGGCAGTTCTCTATGGTCATGAAGGAGAAAATGAGGTCTGCAGATGCTGGAGATCAGAGCCGGAGATGTGTTGCTGGAAAAGCGCAGCAGGTCAGGCAGCCTCCAGGGAACAGGAGAATCAACGTTTCGGGCATAAGCCCTGAAGAAGGGCTTATGCCCGAAACGTCGATTCTCCTGTTCTCTCTATGGTCATGTCCAAGCTAGATTATTAAAACTAGCAGGTATGTTTACAGTGTAGCCAAAATGTTCACTGTGATATAATGGGATCTTCCATAGTCATGATTGAGGTGTTCATTAGGAACAATCAAATCTTATTATTTCATATTATTAATTATCAGCATTCATACATTTTACTGATGTTATTCAGTTTGCTGTTCCAGCTTTCATTGGATGTTTGTGTCATAGGTAAACTATACATTTAATACCCATCACTAATTGCCCTGGAGAAGATGGTACTGAACTGTCTTCATGAACTGCTGCAGTTCTTGAGTTTAGGTACATCCATTATGTTGTTATGAAGGTATTTTTTAATCCAATGACAGCAAAGGAACAGCAATATAAGTCAGCATAATGCATAATTTGAAGAGGTATTTTTGCTTCCCGATGTTTCCATGCATCAATTGACCTTGTCATAGTTTGGAAGTTGCTGTCAAAGGAGCCTTGGGAGATGCAGAAGTTCACCTTATAGATAGTACACACTGCTCCTACTGAGTGTTTGTGTGTGAGGCGCTAGATGGTGTCAAGCTTACTGACAATGGTTTCATGGTCATCATTGAGCTCTTAATTCCAGATTTTTATTGAATTTAACTTCCACCATCTGCTATAGCAGTATTTGAACAGAGATACCCCAGAACATTATCTAAGCCTCTGGATTAATAGACCAGCAATAGTACCACGAGGCTATTTCCTCCCATTGTGGCAATGGCTCATTTGTCTAGGTGCTTTTTAAATGTTCTGAGGTTTCCCCAAATCCACTAACCTCCCAAGCAGTGCATTCCACACCCCTACCACCCTCTGGGTGATGGAGCTGTTCCTCACAACTGCTCCAAACCTGCTGTCTTTCCCTTTAAAATTATGCCCCTTGTTATTGACCCTTCAGCTAAGGGGAACAGCTGTTTTCTATTCGTCCTGTGGGTAACCCTCATAATCTTGTACACTAAGATCCTCTTGCTTTGTACACTGGAGACATGCGAGGATTCCAAGTCTGTGATCAGCTCTTGTAAAGTAATGAGGCCTGGAGTCTACTGGTCTTGGTCTGGGAAGTAAAATTCCTTGTGCAATCATTGTCTCCCAAAGAAAAGGAGGTATCCTTTTGACTACATAGGTTGACACCTGGATAATTGTCTCAAGACATTGCTCAAGAAGCATGATTGAACTAACACACTTCCTTGGTTCTTCTTCCATTTCTATCAGGTATGGAATTCCAAATCATTTAGACATCTGTGGCAGCAATCTTTGTGGGAACAAATATATGAGCCAAGATTTTCTGCTGGCCAGATTGTTATTATTATAGCTTAGATAGAAGTTGTGCATGAAGACCCTGTGGAATTGCTATCATAGCAGACTCCAAAGGAGATGCTTAGGATATTGGAGATTCCGCTGGGCAACTCTCCTATGCCTGGAACCTTCTGAAAGTCTCCATAAAAATTGAATATTTCAAATAGTTCATAGATACATAGAATCATGGAGCACAGAGTCTGTACCACCAGAAATGCACTAAATCTTCACTAGCCCCACTTTCCCACACTAGGCCTATATCTTTAAATGTTATGAAATTTCAAATGTTCATAGAAGTACTTTTTACAGGTTTGAGGTTTCCTGCATCAACTAACCTCTGAGGCAATGTATTCCAGAACCCTACCACTCTCTGGGTAGCAGAAGTTTTCATCCAATCTACTCTAACCTTCTTGTCTTTCACTTTGAAATTATGCCCCCTTATTATTGACCCTTCAACAAAGGGGAGCAACAGTTTTTTTGTTCACCCTGTCCATGCACCTCAAAATCTTGTACACTTCTATTGGGTCCTCCCTCAAACTTATCTGCTTCAAAGAAAACAACTCAAGCTGATCTAACCTCTCTTCATAACTGGAACCTTGCAGCCTGTGCTGCATTCTGGTGCATGTCCTTTTAGACCCTCTCCTGCACAATCATATTCTTCAACCAGACAGTGCATAATACTCCAACTGTAGAATAAACAAAGTTGGGTACAGCTCCAACATGACTTTCTGCTGTTATAATCTATGCTATGATTGATAAAGGTAAGCATTTCATATGCCTTCTTAACAACCCGATTATCAAATCCAGGCACCTCAGGGATCTATTGACAAGCACTTAACATTTTAAAAAAAAATTTATTCATTTTGTGGAATGTGGGCACCGCTGGCTGGTCAGCATTTATTGCCCGTCCCAAGTTGCCCTTGAGAAGTTGGTGGCAAACTGCAGTCCACCTGCTGAGAGATGACCAACAAAACCTTTCAAAAGGTAATTCCAGCATTTGGGCTCAGCAACGTTAAGGAACGGCGATATATTTCCAAGTGAGGATGGTGAGTGACTTTGAGGGGCAATTGAAGTTTGTGTTGTTCTCATATATCTGCTGCACTTGTCCTCTAGATGGAAGTGATTGCTGGTTTAGAAGGTGCTGTCTGAGGATCTTTGGTAAATTTCTGCAGTGCAACCTGTAGATAGTACACACTGCTGCTACTGAGCATTGGAGGTGGAGGGAGTGGATGCTTGCGGATGTAATGTCAATCAAGTGGGCTGCTTTGTCCTGGATGGTGTCAAGCTTCTTGAGTGTTCTGATCAATGATAACCCCAAGATGTGGATAATAGGAGATTCAGAGATGGTAACGCTGTTGAATGTCAGTGCTCCAAAAGAAATATTCAGGGGGAATAGCCCAATGGTAGAGTATTTGACTGCAGAACTGTCATAATGGAAGCACATTTCCTCATTTCTGGAAAACACAGATCTTCCTCAGTTCATCAAATACATAGGGCCAGAATTGCAATCTGCTTAAAAATTCCATTCCTCAGAAAATTTAGCCTGCAATTATCACAAAGTCCTCTGAGAACCAAAAGGCATAATTTTAAATCAAGGCTCAATTATGGCAAGCAAGGTGTGGAGCTGGCACCAAAGCTTCAATACAAATTGATCATTAAATACAAACTGCATTTGAATTTGTCCAAAACTAGAGGCAGCAGGAATTCAGTTCAGATTCCAACATTACAAGCCACCCAAGGAATTGTATACCTATTAATGACTACAATGCAAGGGAAAAGAAAAATCACTGGTCTCCGAAATAATATTTAAGTACAACTCCTGACTGCTTGAGTCAGGCATACCCAATGCTGGCATTCTCTGAAGGTAGGAAAATATCTTTAACAAGTGGATGTTAATCAAATGTCATGAACCTCAAACTCATTTCCAGTGCAAATATACACCAGCAGACGTGATAGACCCTGATTAAAAAAACCTCACCAATATGATCCATTTCAGTTTATACACTTTAAACAGGGCATGCAATGGAGCAGAGCAAAAAGATTAAACAAGATGAGCACCGACAACATATTATAGAGGTATAAAGGTTAAGGGAATCTTGTTGGTTTACATGAAATATTAAACAGCATAGAGAAAGTGAATGCAAAGCATTACTTCATAGTAGCTTGTGTTTATAAGATCAAAAGATCCAATGTAAATTTGTGAGAAGAAAATTTAAGAGCTGTTAAAATTGTCAGTAAAGTTTCAGAATGATTTTAGAGAGGGTTGCATAATGGAAGTGTTTGAAACCATTGAAAAAGTATCTGAAGACCTAATAGGAACAATAGTAATACCGGAAAAATGAGTTTTGATAGTCCAAATTGCCATTTTGTTGCTCTTGATCAATCATATATATATAGCTAACTCTATAGCTAAATAAATTTATCGTACACCGAATGGACCACACTGACATTGCGACCTTTTTAAAAGTGAAAGTCAGCATGTGATGTAAGTTTTTTCATCAACCAGTTATGTTTTTATGATTAATGCCCATAACCTCGTTTTGAAAGTTATTGTCATTTACAAAAATATTTGGCAATTGTCCCCCTTCTTTGATATGGTGAGAAATGAATGGATAATGGTGACGATGTACATAACAATGCTATTCTGCGAGAAGCACTGGGAGACAGAGGAATGGAAGCATTGTACGAGAAATCAGTATTCTGTATATTAAATGTGTATAAAGACTTTATAAACCTTACTGAACATAATGGAGAGTAGCTTTAAGATAAGGTAAAGATGGAGATGTAACAGATTTAGAGTAAGTGCATTCAAGCTACATAAAGCAGGCACAGGACTAAAGTGTAAACACCCAATACTCAGAGAATCCATGGTAAGCTGAATCCATCAAGAGACACTAATAGAAACTTCAGTCTATGTAAGTAACACTGTCCATGGATGCAATTAAGCAGCACAAAACATGCTAGTATCGGTTTTCATTCGAAACAACTTGGTTCGAAGATGTAGATCTGAAGGGTTTAGTATGAACCTAAATAGAAATAATTTGCCAAAGGGATAGGGTACAGAAATAGCTCAAGAGTCAACCTCTGAAGGATTGGGAAGGGTTTGCAAGAAGAATAACAATTAATTAAACTACGGCAAATTTAGCAAACTGTTGAGAGACCAAAATCTATAAATTACCATCACTTAATAGACTGCTATTAATGACCTTTATTTTGTAGTAATATCCGCATCTTCAAACTGTTCCTTGCATGAAGGTAGTTTTAGGCAGGGTACATGGAGGTGAAATGGAGGTACACCTTCATTCAAATACTCCTCAAATCAGTGACCCCATCACCCCTCCCTGTCGCTGGGTAGAGACAGCAGATGTGGGAAAATAGAAATCTTGGAGATCAGTGGATGAGGGGGCTCAGGGCCAAGCAGAAAACATAGTCAGGGTTTTTTTTTCAAACTGGGATTGGCTGGGATAATACCCCTCTCTCTAAATATTTCTGTTCTGTATAGTATATAATTGCTGGAACTATTCACTGCAACACCTTTTGCCATTTCTGGTTATCCAAACACTTGTACTAAGAATGTTATTGATAACTTTTTTCTTTCTCATAACCATAATGCTAGACCCCAGACTGAAAGCCCACAGGGAGTATTTTTTAATATTGCCAAATTATTGAGCACCACCTTTTCTGAAGACATTGAATACTGCACTGCCCAAGGAGAATGAGCAGCTTTGAATGCCAAGCCTTTGTTGATTGAACTGCTTGGGAGCAGCTCAACATTGCAAAGACTTTAATGTTTAATGAGTTTTAAGAATTGTGTATAATGGTGACATTCCAACAATTGCAACAGATAGAACAAATTGTTCTTGGTCTGTTTGTTAAACAACTGATAGGTCAATTAAATAAAAGGTTTATTCTGCTCCAAAGAACATTTTGCTGCTTTTTGTATTTATATAGGACAGAAAAATGATAATCAACTGTCATAAAGCACAGTATGAATTAGGTGAATTGTCACATTTGTGTTTGTAAGGGATGCAAACCTCAGAGATCAGTTTCACAGCTTTCTTCAAACTGCAGTGGTAAAAATGTTGGGAAAGTCCAGAGAAGGTAACAGGCTCTCAACTGCTAGGGACAGAGTCAGTGCATTGCCAACAGATCATAGGACTGCTCTCTCATTAGAGAGAGATGACTGTTGGTAATTTAACCTAAGGATATTATGCCTCAGATGAGGGGAGAGGTTGAGAAGGATAGCCCTTCATGGTAGTCAATGTGAGAAAATACATGCATGCTGTTCCTTATTTAAAACCAATAGTTACAGCATGTTAGATCAAGATGATCCATTTATTCTGATTACTAACATATGAACAGGGGGCAGGAGTAGGGTATTTAGCACCTTGAGCCTGCTCCATCACTGAATGACATCATGGCTGATCTTATTGTAACATCAAATCCACATTGTTGCCGACCTGTGATAATCTTTCACCCCCTTGTTTACAAGAACCCATTCACCACTTAAAAATAAAACATGCTTTTAATCATAAAAATATCCAAAGATTCTACTTCCAATGCCTTTACAGACAGGCAGTTCCAAATACTTATGTCACTGTGAAATTTATTTTTGCCTCATCTCTGTTTTAAACAGACAGTCCCTTACTTTTAAACAGCTGACCCAGTTCTAAATTCTCCCATAAGAGGGAACATCCTCTCCACATTTACCCCGTCAAGACCCCTCAGAATCCCTCTTCTGAAGAGTCATACCAGACTCAAAATGTTGACTCTGTTACATTCTCACAGATGCTACCAGATCTACTAAGTTTCTTTAGCACTTTCTGTTTTTATATCCATAAGACCATAATACATAGGAGTGGAAGTAAGGCCATACAGCCCATGGAGTCCACTATGCCATTTAATCATGGCTGATGGGTATTCCAACTCACTTATCCTCACTCTTCCCGCATCCCTTAATTCCTTGTGAGATCAAGAATTTATCAATCTCTGTCTTGAAGACATTTAACGTCCTGGCCTACACTGCACTCCGTGGCAAAGAATTCCACAGGCCTATCACTCTCTGGCCAAAGAAATGTCTCCTCATTTCTGCTCTAAACTGACCCCCTTTAATTCTAAGGCTGTGCCCATAGGTCCAAGTCTCCCCCCACAAGGAAACAACTTCCCAGCACCACCTTTTCTAAGCCATGTATTATCTTGTAAGTTTATATTAAATTCCCCAATCAACCTTCTAAACTCAAATGAATACAATCCCAGGATCCTCAGTCATTCATCGTACGTTAGGCCTACCATTCCAGAGATCATCCGTGTGAATCTCCACTGGACATGCTTGAGTGCCAGCATGTCCTTCCTGAGGTGTGGGGTCCAACATTGGACACAGTATTCTAAATGGGGCCTAACTAGGGCTTTATAAAGTCTCACAAGCATGTCACTGCTTTTATATTCCAATACTCTTGAGAGAAATGACAACATTACATTTGCTTTCGTAATCATGGACTCAACCTGCAAGTTAAACTTTAGAGAATCCTGGATTAGCACTGCCAGATCCCTTTGTGCTTTGGCATGATGAATTTTCTCACTGTTTAGAAAATAGTCATAGAGTCATAGAGATGTACAGCATGGAAACAGACCATTCGGTCCATGCTGACCAGATATCCCAACACAATCTAGTCCCACCTGCCAGCACCCAGCCCATATCCCTCCAATCCCTTCCTTATTCATATACCCATCCAAATGCCTCTTAAATGTTGCAATTGTACCAGCCTCGACCACTTCCTCTGGCAACTCATTCCATACACGTAGCATCTTCTGCGTGAAAAGGTTGCCCCTTAAGTCTCTTTTATATCTTTCCCCTCTCACCCTAAACCCTAACCCTCTAGTTCTGGACTCCCTGACACCAAGGAAAATACTTTGTTTATTTATCCTATCCATGCCCCTCATTATTTTGTAAACCTCTACAAGGTCACCTCTCAGCCTCCGACGCTCCAGAGAAAACAGCCCCAGCCTGTTCAGCGTCTCCCTATAGCTGAAATCCTCCAACCCTGGCAACATACTTGTAAATCTTTTCTGAACCCTTTCAAGTTTCACAACAACTTTCCGATAGGAAGGAGACCAGAATTGCATGCAATATTCCAACAGTGGCCTAACCTGTACAGCCGCAACATGACCTCCCAACTCCTGTACTCAATACTCTGACCAATAAAAGAAAGCATACCAAATGCCCTCTTCACTATCCTATCTTCCTGAGACTTCTCTTTCAAGGAGCTATGAACCTGCACCCCAACACCTCTTTGTTTAGTATCTGTCCCGAGGACCTTACCATTAAGTATATAAGTCCTGCTAAGATTTGCTTTCCAAAAATGCAACACCTCGCATTTATCTGAATTAAACTCCATCTGCCACTTCTCAGCACATTGGCCCATCTGGTCCAGATCCTGTTGTAATCTGAGGTAACCGTCTTTGCTGTCCACTACACCTCCAATTTTGGTGTCATCTGCAAACTTATTAACTGTACCTCTTATGCTTGCATCCAAATCATTTATGTAAATGACAAAAAGTAGAGGACCCAACACCGGCCTTGTGGCATTCCACTGGTCACAGGCCTCCAGTCTGAAAAACAACCCTCCACCACCGCCCTCTGTCTTCTACCTTTAAGCCAGTTCTGTATCCAATGGCTAGTTCTCCCTGTATTCCTTGAGATCTAACCTTGCTAAGCAGTGTCCCATGGGGAACCTTGTTGAACACCTTAATGAAGTCCATATAAATCAAATCTACCACTCTGCCCTCATTAATCCTCTTTGTTACTTCTTCACAAAACTCAATCAAGTTTGAGAGACATGATTTCCCACGCACAAAGCCATGCTGACTATCCCTAATCAGTCCTCGCCTTTCCAAATACATGTAATCCTGTCACTCAGGATTCCCTCCAACAACTTGCCCACCACCGATGTCAGGTTCACTGGTCTATAATTCCCTGGCTTGTCCTTATCATCCTTCTTAAATAGTGGCATCACATTAACCAACCTTCAATTCTTCGGCTCCTCACCTGTGACTATCAATGATACAAATATCTCAGCAAGAGGCCCAGCAATCACTTCTCTAGCTTCCCGCAGAATTCTAGAGTACATCTGATCAGGTCTTGGGGAATTATCTACCTTTAGGTGTTTCAAGACATCCAGCACTGCCTCCTCTGTAATATGTACATTTTGCAAGGGGGCACCATCTATTTCCCTACATTCTACATCTTCCATGTCCTCTTCCACAGTAAATACTGATGCAAAATATTCATTTAGTATCTCCCCCATTTTCTGAGGCTCCACACAAAGGCCGCCTTGCTGATCTTTGAGGGGATTAGTGGTGCTGGAAGAGCACAGCAGTCCAGGCAGCATCCGAGGAGCAGTAAAATCGACGTTTCGGGCAAAAGCCCTTCATCAGGAATAAAAGGCTTCACCCGATCTATCCTGTCTATACCTGATATATGCTTCCTTCTTTTTCTTAACTAAACCCCCAATTTCTTTAGTCATCCAGCATTCCCTATACCTACCAGCCTTTCCTTTCACCCTTACAGGAATATACTTTCTCTGGATTCTTGTTATCTCATTTCTAAAGGCTTCCTATTTTCCAGCCGTCCCTTTACCTGTGAACATCTGCTCCCAGTCAGCTTTTGAAAGTTCTTGCCTAATACTATCAAAATTGGCCTTTCTCCAATTTAGAACTTCAACTTTTAGATCTGGCCTGTCCTTTTCCATCACTATTTTAACTCTAATAGAATTATGGTCGCTGGCACCAAAGTGCTCCTCCACTGACACCTCAGTCACCTGCCCTGCCTTATTTCCCCAAAGCAGGTCAAGTTTTGCACTTTCTCTAATAGGTACATCCACATACTGAATCAGAAAATGCTCTTGTACACACTTAACAAATTCCTCTCCATCTAAACCCTGAACACTATGGCAGTCCCAGCCTATGTTTGGAACGTTATAATCCCCTATATAACCACCCTATTATTCTTACAGATAGCTGAGATTTCCTTACAAATTTGATTCTAAATTTCCCTCTGACCATTAGGGGGTCTATAATACAATCCCAATAAGGTGATCATTCCTTTCTTATTTCTCAGTTCCACCCAAATAACTTCCCTGGATCTATTTCTGGGAATATCCTCCCTCAGTACATCTATAATGCTGTCCCTTATCAAAAATGCCACTCCCCCTCCTCTCTTGCCTCCCTTTCTATCCTTCCTGTAGCATTTGTATCCTGGAACATTAAGCTGCCGGTCCTGCCCATCCCTGAGCCATGTTTCTGTAATTGCTATGATATCCCAGTCCCATGTCCTGAACCATGCCCTGAGTTCATCTGCCTTCCCTGTTAAGCCCCTTGCATTGAAATAAATGCAGTTTAATTCATTCGTCTTACCATATCCCTGCCTGCCCTGATTGTTTGAGTCACTTCTATTCTCAACTGTACCAGTCTCAGATTGATCTCTTTCCTCACTATCTCCCTGGGTTCCAGTTCCCCACCCTCCTAGTTTAAATCCCCCTGAGCAGCTTGCTGGCCCCTCTCCCCCTTGAGAATATTCTGCACCCTCTCTGAGACATCCTTGATCCTGGCACCAGGTAAACAACACACCATTCTGATTTTTCGCTGCTGGCCACAGTAACATCAGTTTGTACCTCGAACTAGAGAATCCCCTAACACAATTGATCTCTTCAAACCCGATGAACCACTCCTTGCATTAGAACCAGTCTCAATTCCAGAAACGTGGCTGTTCGTGCTACGTTCCCCTGAGAATCCATCACCCCTTAAACTTTCAAAAACAGCATATTTATGTGAAATGGGGATAGCCGCAAAAGATTACTACACTAGCTGCCTACCTCTCTTACCTTTCCTGGAGTTAACCCATCTATATTACTGTATCTGAGAATTGCTCCTTCTTATAACTGCCATCCATCACATACTGTTGCTGTTGCAAATTCCTCATTGCTTCTAACTGTCTCTCCAACCGATCCCTTCGATCTGATAGGATTCGCGGCCAACAGCATTTATTACAGGTATAATCCACAGTAACCCATAAACTCTCTTTAAACTCCCACATCTGACAAGAAGCACATATCACTCTACTAAAGGCCATTTTTGCTCCTTCACAAAATAACACCGTCTTATTCCTCTACAAAACAGTGCCCCGGGTTAAATTAATAATTATGATTATATTATAAGTTTAATCAAGAGACACATCTCAAAAAATATATAATCAAGAAAGAACCCACTCTACTCACTACTTCAGGCATTCTGTAGGCCACACTTAAAACAATTCACTTATCTGATTCTGTGCTATGAACTTCGTCCAAACAGTTCCTCCAAGATTGTTGCGAATTTCTCTGTTTATTAATTTTCCCAGACGCACTCTGATGTCCAGCGATACATGAATTCAGACACAAAGGCAGTAACTGTGCAGGTACACTGTCCTGTCAGTTTCTTTCTCTCTCTCTCTCCTGCACTGTCCTCACCATGTGCTTCCTTTGGCTGTACTTCTCCCTTTTAAAACTGCTGTTGTTTTGACTTTCTTTTTCCAAAGTTCCAAAACAATGCAACAGCATATAAAACAGTAATTGCTGCTCCTGGAATTTGAGGAAATCCCCTCCAGCACCTAAAATACCTCAAAAAAGGAGCAGCTGTTACAGCCAGAAATTTTTCCGTCCTCCATCTTGGGTTACCCGGAATATTCTTTTTTCCAAAGTACAAGACCTCGCATTTGTTCACATTGAATTTCAAGAGCCATTTCCTGGGCCACTCTGCTGAACTGTCTAAATCTTTCTACAGCCTCCCTACCTCATCAGTACTACTTGCCTGTCCACCTAACTTCGTATCATTGGCAAACTTCACCAGAATGCCCTCAGTTCTTTCATCTAGATCATTAATATATAAAGTGAACAGCTGCAGTCCAACACTGAACCCTGCAGGACACCACTTGTCACTGGCTGCCATTCCAAAAAAGCACCTTTTATCCCAACTCTCTGCCTTCTGTCAGATAGCCAATCCTCAATCCATGCCAGTAGCTCACTTTGAACACCATGGGCCCTCACCTTACTCCATAGCCTCCTCTGTGGTACCATATTAAAGGCCTTTTGGAATTCTAGATAGATAACATCCACTGGGTTTTCCTGGTCTAACGAATTTGGTACCTCATCAAAGAATTCTAACAGGTTTGTCGAGTACAACCTCCCCTTACTAAATCCATGCTGACTTGTTCTAATCCGACCCTGCATTTCCTAGAATTTTGAAATCACATTCTTAAGAATGGATTCTTTAATTTTACCAACAACCGAGGTTAGGCTAATTGGCCTATAATTTTCCATCTTTTTTCTTGATCCTTTCTTGAACAAGGGGGTTACAACAGCAATATTCCAATCATCTGGGACTTTCCCTGACTCCAGTGTCTTTTCAAAGTTCACAACCATGGCCTCCACTATTTCCTCAGCCACCTCCTTCAGAACTCAAGGATGTAGCCCATTGGGGCCAGGAGATTTATCAATTTTTAGACTGTTTAGCTTTTCTAGTACTTTCTCATTTGTAATGGCTATTTTACTCAACTCTGCCCCCTGACTCTCCTTAATTGTTAGGATATTATTCATGTCTTCCACTGTGCAAAATGGCGCAAAGTACTTATTAAGTTCTTCAGCTATTTCCTTATCTCCCACCACTAGACTTCCAGCATCAATTTGGAGTGGCCCAATGTCTACTTTTGCCTCTCGTTTGTTTCTTTTGTAATGAAATAAACTTTTACTATCATTTATAATATTACTGGCTAGCTTACCTTCATATTTGATCTTCTCCTTCCTTATTTCTCTTTTGGTTATCCTCCATTTGTTTTTGCAGTCTTTCCAATCTTCTGATTTCCCAGTGCTCTTGGCCACTTTATCGGCTCTCTCTTTTTCTTTGATACATTTCCTGACTTCCTTTGTCAGCCATGGCTGTCTAATCATGTGCCCCCCCTGGATAATCGTTCTTTTCTTTGGGATGAACCTCTGTACTGTGTCCTCAATTACATCCAGAAACTCCTGCCATTGTTGCTTTACTGTCTTCCCCACTAGGCTCTGTTTCCAGTGATTTTCATCAATTCCTGTCTCATGCCCCTGTAATTACCTTTATTTAACTGTAACACATTACATTCTCTCTTTCAAACTGCAGACTGAACTCGACCATATTATGATCGCTGCCTCCTCAGTGTTCCTTTATTTTAAGATCTATTATAAAGTCTGGATCAATACATAAAACCAAGTCCAGAATAGTCTGCTCTCTTAAGGGCTCCATCACAAGGCGTTCCAAAAAGCCATCCTATAAGCATTCCATTAATTCCCTTTCTTTGGATCCACCAGCAACATTATTCACCCAGTCCACCTGCATATTGCAGACCCCATTGCAGGCCTTGCCTTTCTGACATGCTCTATCTATTTCCTGGTACATCTTGCACCCCTGGTCCTGACCACTATTAGGAGGTCTGTACATAACTCCCATTATGTTTTTTTTTGCCTTTGTGGTTCCTCAACTCCACCCACACTGACTCCACTTCATCTGACCCTACGTCATAGTGCCATAGATTTAAGTTTGTTCTTAACTAACAAGGCAACCCCACCCCCTCTGCCCACCTCCCTGTCTTTTCGATAAGTTGTCAATCCTTGGATATCTAACTGCCAGTCCTGAACCCCCTGCAACTATGTCTCTGTGACACCTACCACATCATAATTGTTCGCAATGATTTGTGCCATTAATTCATCTACTTTGTTATGAACACTATGAACATTCAGGTAAAGTGCCTTAATGCTAACATTCTTATCGTTGTTAGAGAGTTTGGAAATGATAAGATGTCCTAAGTTATCCTTTCTTTTTGCTGATTTCCTCGTCTGCCTCAAGCTTAAACCCACCTGCACACATGCTATCTGGCTGCTTATCTTTCCATTTAATTCATACACCCTGACACTTTTGCTTTCCCTTCACCCCCCCCCTTCCCGATTCAGAAGTTTAAAGTCCTACTGACCATCCTATTTATCCTTTTCGCTAGAACACTGGTTCCAGATCAGATCAGGTAGAGACTGTCCCCACGGTCCAGATCCCCCCCGATTCCAAAACTGATGTCAATTCCCTGTGAAGTGGAATCCCTCTTTCCCACACCAATCCCTGAACCATGTCTTTACTTCCCTAACTTTCTGATCCCTAAGCCAATTAGCACGTGGCTCGGGTAGTAATCTGGAGATGATGACCCTTGAGGACCTGTACTTCATTTTCCTTCCTTGTGCTTGACAATCTCCAAACAGGTCCTCCACCCTCGCTTTGCCTATGTTATTACTCCCAATGTGGACCTGAACAACTGGATCCTCCCCCTCCTGCTCCAATATCACTTCAAGCCGGTCAGAGATGTCCTGCAGCCTTGCATCGGGTAGGCAATACATCACATGTGACTGCTGATCCGGCTTCCACAGGATACTATCTGTCCCTCTAATTATTGAATCCCCTATAACAACTCCTTGTCTTTTTACTCCCCTCTCTTGAATGGCCTCCTGCACCATGGTGCCATGGTGAGCTGGCTCATCCTGTCTACAGCCGTTTTCCTCATCCATACAGGAAACAAAAATCTCAGCCCTGTTGGACAAGGTCAAGGGCTGAGGCTCCTGTACTTCTCAACTCAGAATCCCCCTACCTGCCTCACTTACAGACGTGACCTCACTTCCACCCAGCTCCTGCTGCTCTGTAAAAAATAATTTTCGAAATATGCAAAAACAACAGGGTTGTGGTGGGTGATTTTTAACTTCCCCTATGTTGACTGGGATTCACTTCATTCTGAGGGCTTGGATGGCACAGAATTTGTAAGACCAACCGACTCCCACAGCTACCTGGACTACACCTCCTCCCATCCTGCCCCCTGTAAAAACGCCATCCCATTCTCCCAATTCCTTCGACCCCGCCGCATCTGCTCCCAGGAGGACCAGTACAAAATACGTACAACACAGATGGCCCCCTTCTTCAAGGACCGCAATTTCCCCCCCAACGTGGTCGACGATGCCCTCCACCGCATCTCCTCCACTCCCCGCCCTTCACTAGGATTTTATCAAATATATTCTAGAAATACTTTCTCTGTTCTGTCTATTAACCAAATCTCATTCCATTCTTATATATTGTCCCAAATGCCCTGAGCTTAATTATGTGCAATGATTTTTTATGTGAATACTTACCAAATTGCTTCTTTAAAAAATATATAGTTAATGAAATACACTGTATCTCTTATATTCAAATGCCAGGTAAATCCTCAAAAAAAGTGTTACCAAACATAAATCCCCTGATGTCAACTCAGATTGACTTTGACCAGTCATTCTATGATTATTGAAGTGCTGTTAGTTCTTAATAACCACTCTCACATTTTCACTATGACTGCCATTAACCAAACCTATTTCACTCTAAAAAGCTTTGGGATTATTTTTAGTTTTGTTTGCTAACAACTTTACATGACTCCTTTTAGCCCTTTTAATTCCTTGTTTATGTTCTTTCCTACTTTCCTTATGTACTTCAAAGATTTTGTCAGTTCCCAACCTCCTTGACCTTGCGTATGCTTCCTTTTTCTTTTTGACCAAAGTCATAACATCCCTGCTCATCCAAGGTTCACACAATTTGCCATACCCATTCCTTCAGTTTTGCAGGAACATGCCGCTCCTGAATTCTTATCAACTATCGTTTGAAATATTTGCAGATGTGTGATGTGAATTTCCCTTCAAATAGCTGCCTCCAATGAAAGTTCTCCAGCTCCTGCTGAATATTGTTGTGGTTCACCTTCCCCCAATTTAACTCCTTCACCCGAGGACTTCTGCTGTCCCTATGAGTATATTAATACTCACAGCATTGTGGTTACTATTGCTGAAATGCTCCCCCACTGAAACTTCACTCACCTGACCAGACTCATTTCCCAAAATCGGGTCCAGTATAACCCCTTCCCTAGTTGGAATGTTTATATGCTGTGTCAAGAAATCCTGCTGACTGGTCCTTAAAAGATTCTGTGCCATCCAAGCCACTAGTACGAATTGAATCCCAGTCAATTTAGGGGAAGTTAAAATCATCCCCCACAACAACCCGATTGTTTTTACATGTTTCCACACTCTGCCTACATATTTGATCTTGGATTAGTGGTGCTGGAAGAGCACAGCAGTTCAGGCATCATCTGAGGAGCAGCAAAATCGATGTTTCGGGCAAAAGCCCTTCATCAGGAATAAAGGCAGTGAGCCTGAGCGTGGAGAGATAAGCTAGAGGAGTGTGGGGGTGGGGAGAAAGTAGCATAGAGTACAATGGGTGAGTGGGGGAGGGGTTGAAGGTGATAGGTCAGGAAGGAGGGTGGAGTGGATAGGTGGAAAAGAAGATAGGCAGGGAGGACAAGTCATGGGGACAGTGCTGAGCTGGAAGTTTGGAACTAGGGTGAGGTGGAGGAAGGGTAAATGAGGAAACTGTTGAAGTCCACATTGATGCCTTGGGGTTGAAATGTTCCGAGGCGGAAGATGAGGCATTCTTCCTCCAGGCGTCTGGTGGTGAGGGAGCAGCGGTGAAAGAGGCCCAGGACCTCCATGTCCTCAGCAGAGTGAGAGGGGGAGTTGAAATGGAAGGCTGCTTTAGGGCCTTGGATGGAGGTGAGGGAGGACGTGTGGGCGCAGGTTTTGCAGTTTCTGCGGTGGCAGGGGAAGGTGCCAGGATGGGATGGTGGGTTGTAGGGGGTTGTGGACCTGACCAGGTAGTCACGGAGGGAACGGTCTTTGCGGAAGGCGGAAAGGGGTGGGGAGGGAAATATATCCATGGTGGTGGGGTCTTTTTGGAGGTGACGGAAATGTCGGCGGATGATTTGGATTATGCGAAGGTTGGTAGGGTGGAAGGTGAGCACCAGGGGCGTTCTGTCCTTGTTACGGTTGGAGGGGTGGGGTCTGAGGGCTACATATTTGATCCTCTATCCCCCACTGACTGTTGGGAGGTCTGTAGTATACCCCAGCATTGTGATTTCACCTTTCCTATTACTGAGTTCTACCCATATTGCCTGACTATGCGAATCCTCTGATGTATCCTCCCTCAATACAGTTGTAAGGTACTCCTTCTCCAGTAATGCAACTCTCTCACCCCTTTTACATTCCTTCTGACACACCTGAAACATCTAAATCCTGGGACATTCAACTGCCAGTCCTGTCCCTCTTTCAGCCAAGTGTCTGTAATTGCAATCATTCATAGTTTCAAGTACTAATCAAAGCTCTAAGTTCATCTATCTTACCTATTATACATGTCACATTGAAACACATGCATTTCAGGTCATCTCCTCTGCTCTTTTCACCAGCTTTTCCCTGCCTGTACTTGTTCTTGGTCATGTTTGCCTTGGTTTTTACCTCTGCCTCAATTTCTGCTTTACTCCTCTGATTCCCTACTACACTAGTTTAAACCCTCGCTGAAAATGTGTTGCCCTGAAGAAGGGCTCATGCCCGAAACGTCGATTCTCCTGCTCCTTGGATGCTGCCTGACCTGCTGCGCTTTTCCAGCAACACATTTTCAGTTCTGATCTCCAGCATCTGCAGTCCTCACTTTCTCCTAGTTTAAACCCCCCCCAACCATTCTACCAAGGACCCACACCACTCCCACCCCACCAAGGATATCAGTCTCCGTCCTATCCAGAAGTAACCCATCCAGTTTGTTTAGGTCCCACCACTCCCAGAACCAGTCCCAATGCCCACTAATCTGAAACCCTCCCCTCACACCATTTTTTCAACCATATTTTCATCCTACATATCCTGCTGTTTATACTCTCACTAACTCATTGCACTGTTAGTAATCCTGAGATAACTACCTTTGAGGTCCGACATTTCAACTTTCTTTCTAGTTCTCGATATTCCTCTTTTAAGATCTCATCCCTTTTTTACTTTCAGGTAGTTCTTCTGTATCATGATGGTTGCGTTCTCGTGGAACCCTGCAATATATAAAAACGTGCTTTAGAAACAGCTTTTAAAGCCTTGGTGATGTAGTCACATTACAGCCAACTCACGCGTTAAATGTTCATGCTTTAGAAAGTGTCCCCAATTCATCAAATGCATTATAGCGAATTAGCATTAACAAAACACGTGTTATAGCAGAACAATCTGTATGTTGTTAGTACCAAAATATACCATGACCACTGGTGGTTTGACAGCCTCCTCCGGAATATCCTGCAAATGCTCCGAGACATCAAGGACCCGAGCACCAGGGAGGTAACACATTATCCTGCGGTTTTGTTTGCAGCCACAGAAATGCCTATCTATTCCCCTTACAGTTGAATCCCTTACAACTATAGCATTTATATGCCTATTTCTCCCTCCTTCTGTAGCACAGCCACCCATGTTGCCATTAATTTGGATGCTGACATTATCCATGAGAGGTCATTCCCCACAACAGTATCCAAAACGGTATATCTGTTTTGCAAGGGAGTAACCACAGGAAGTTTTTCCACTGCCTGCGTAGCCCTCCTGCACTGCCTGATAGCCACCCGTTCCCTTCCTGCTTGTGGAGTCTGAGTCTGCAGTGTGACCATCTCTCTGTATGTGCTATCCATGACACTCTCCACCTCACAAATGCTCCACAGAGTCCCCAGACACAGCTCCAACTCTGAAACTCAGGCTTGCAGGAGCTGCAGCTGGAGACAGTTCTTGCACACATGCAGGTCCTGTGCAGTGGAAATGGGCCCAGCTTCCCACACTGAGCAAGAGGAACAGACTACAGTTTGGAGCTCTCGTGCCATGTCTTACCTCTTTAACCTAATTAATCCTTACAATTTCACATACTTTTAATACTAAATTGAAGCTGCGGAAGCTCTCTGCTCCAATAACAATTCTCAAAATTTACCTGCTACTTACCAACAACAGTTTCCAGAAGGTGTTTAGGCTTGTGCTCTTTTGCCCATTGGAACTCTTGCTGCCAAGCGTCCTCTCATGATGTTCTGTCTCCTCTCCTCTGAACCTTGTTATTCCCTTTTTTTTGGCTAGAGGTGGAAGGAGAGATGGAAACCGTACAGTAATGTAATGTTTGGGGCTGACCATTCCTGGACACCAGCTTCTTGTATGGTGCCCTTCACATTGGTGCTGACTGCGAAATCTGCCCCCAGAAATTCTTTTGTTTCAAAAATATACTTGATTCATAAATATTCTCTTTGTATTTATACATTGTCACAAAAGTAGTTCAGTTCTGTACAGTTGCATATCAAGTAAACAAACAAAACATTGAACTTTGACTCTATCCCAAAAAAAACGAAGACATCGCTTGCAAATGCAATACTACTATTTATGTATATTTGAAGCATTCAGAGGGTCCAATAACTGAATGGACCCCAACTTACCTTCAACTAGAAGACCTCAGACAATGGCCTTTCCCCACTGTGCCTTTTAGGCAGCTGCCCCAAGCTTTAGTTCATCCCTCAGCGTGTGGTCCTGGACCTTGGAATGTGTAGGTCTGCAACACTCAGCCAGGATCAACTCTTTTCTCTGGAGGAGCACGTTTTGGGCAGACCTTGATTGTTTGTTAAGTCTCTCAGCTGTTAGAATGGCCATGTTAGTTTCACTTCTTTCATATGTAAATCGCAAAACTTTTTTTAAAAGTTACATTCTCACATTGTTAACTTTAACAATTGGTGACAACCCAGATAATGTGTTGAAAGTGTTCACCCCTGTGTGCTGTTGTCTGTGCCATAATGTTTAGACTGATTCTAATCTAAAAAATAAGTTAACAGAGCATTACATGGATTCATGCAGTAACTTTGAAGTACAAATTCACCCCACAAACGTATATATGTGTGTGTGTCTGGGGTGGGGGGTTGTAAATGTCTGTGAGAGAGAGTGTATATGTGTGTGTGAGTGTAAAGGCATCTAAGTCTGTGAGAGGGTGCATGTGTGAGTGTGGGAATGTGTGTGTCTGCAGGAATGTGTGAGTGTCTGTGTGTGTTGAGGCCCTCCCTGTGGGTACGGAACTTAGCTATCAGCTTCTGCTTGGCCACTTTTCGCTGCTGCCTGTCCCGAAGTCCGCCTTGGAGGATGGTCACCCGAAGGTCGGAGGTCGAATGTCCTGGACCACTGAAGTGTTCCCCAACTGGGAGGGAACACTCTTGACTGTTGATTGTTGTTTAGACTTTGCCCATTTATCTGTTGCCGTAGCCTCTGCTCAGTTTCACCAATGTACCATGCCTCAGGACATCCTTGCCTGCTGTGTATGAGATAGACAACGTTGGCTGAGTCATACGAGTACCTGTCAATGGTGGGAGGTTTCCCCACGCGTAATGGTGGTATCCATGACCACACACTGACACATCTTGCAGCGCCTACCGTGACAAGATTGTATGGAGTTATCCTGATTGCCAGGCAGTTTGCTATGAGGTTTGAGATTTGGCGGTTGTTTAAAGGCGAGCAATGGAGGTCTGGAGAAGGTCTTGGCGAGGTGCTCATCCTCATTGATAATGTGTTGCAGGTTGCAAAGAACATGATGTAGTTTTCCGGCTCCTGGACAACGAAGGGTACCCTGTTGGTTGCAGCACGTGTCTGTCTCCTGAGAAGGTCATTGCGGTTCCTTGCTGTGGCACATCGGAACTGGCCGTCGACAGTCACTCACACACACTCCTACAGACACACACACTCCCACACTCACACATGCACCCTCTCACAGACTTAGACCCCTTTACACTCAGACACACACATATACTCTCTCTCTCACTGACACTCACAACCCCTCCACCCCAGACACAAACACACACTCCTACAGACACACACACTCCCACACTCACACATGCACCCTCTCACAGACTTAGACCTCTTTCACTCACATGCAAACACACATATACACTCACTTTCACAGGCACTCACAACCTCCCATTGCAGGCAGACATATACACACACAAACCCACATTAACACATAAACATATACGTTTGTGGGGTGAATTTGTACTTGCAGAGTTACATTGTATTTTGCTCAAAAACTGCATGAATCCATGTAAGACTGTTAACTCATTTTTTTAGATTAGAATCAGTCTAAACATTATGGCACAGACAACAGCACACAGGGGGTGAACACCTTCAACACATTATCTGGGCTGACACCAATTGTTAAAGTTAACAATGTGAGAATGTAACTTTTAAGAAAAAGTTTTGTCATTTACATATGAAAGAAGTGAAACTAACATGGCCATTCTAACAGCTGAGAGACTTAACAAACAATCAAGGTATTTTTCAATGTATAATTTCAGTTACATCACACTGTAAACTTTTGCTATAAATTCTGTGCCTTACAATTGTGTCCTCCACAACCACAATCAAGTGATGAAAGAGCATCACTCCGAAAGCTAGTGCTTCCAATTAAACCTGTTGACTATAATCTGGTGTTTTGTGATTTTTAACTGCATGGAGGAAGTGCAAAAAGGCAGTTGACCTGCACATGCAAATTCCAGGAGCAGTTAGCAGCCTTGGGTGGTCATCTGACTCACGTATAGTACTTTGAATATTACAGACAAATGCAATGTTAATCTGTGAAACCAGACTTCTGCTTAAGAGTGTTAAATTCAACAAGGAAATAAATTATTTGTAGTTTGTCATTTGCAGTTGCCTATTGTTTTTGGAATGGCTTTAAGTTATGTAAGGCTGTCAAGAAGTATATAGTTTTCTGGGCATCTATTGATAAGTGGTGTCTTTCTCTTGAGCTTTTGTAACACATTGTGGCATATTAATTGAATAATGGATGTATACAAGTGATCTGATTCATATTTAATGCATCAATTGGGCGGCACGGTGGCACAGTGGTTAGCACTGCTGCCTCACAGCGCCAGAGACCTGGGTTCAATTCTCGCCTCAGGCGACCCTCTGTGTGGAGTTTGTACATTCTCCCCGTGTCTGCGTGGGTTTCCTCCGGGTGCTCCGGTTTCCTCCCACAGTCACAAAAATGTGCAGTTTCGGTGAATTGGCCATGCTAAATTGCCCGTAGTGTTAGGTGAAGGGGTAAATGTAAGGGAATGGGTCTGGGCGGGTCGGTGTTGGGCCGAAGGGCCTGTTTCCACACTAAGTAATCTAAAAAAAATACTGAATAGAAATACCTCATCGATGATATGCATGCATTTCTCAAGGGATGAAAAATTATTTGTTAATTGGAGCTTCCTACTTACATCAACATTACAATAAAATGTGACTTTAATCAATGCAGTATTTATAATGTCATTGATTGAAGAATCAAATGAGAAGTTCCTTGAACAATGAATTCTTAGCAGGATCCGCCACAAATAATATTTTGATTAGAACCTGAATATCAACTGCTAATTCTTAGCATTTTGCAACGAAGCAGCAGTTTATCTCTAAGTGAGGAATATTCATTTTTCTCAATGAATAAAATGAAAAAGTGCTAAACTGATATTTGATTATAATGACACTGGTTATAAAAATCATTAAGTTGACACAGAAGAGAGTAATATGTTTTTACCTTTGGTACTCTTAGTTTGAATTTTTGCACTGGGAATAGTAAAGATGGAAATATATATCCTTTTCTGTATAAAATGAAGTATAAAAGGAGAACTAACCTTTTATTATCAGAACCGTCACTAATGAAGAGTTTAAACTTTTGGAGAAATTTAAAACCCATCCTCAATCCCAATGTCCTTTCAAGCTATTGCTTCACCTACAGTATAGGAACAAATTACTGCAGATGCTGGAATCTGTTCAGAAAACCACAAATGTTGGAGATCCCAGTGGTTCAGACGGCATCCATAGAGCAAGCTAACATTTCAAGTCTAGATGACTCGCTGATGAAGAGTCATCTCATCTTGAAACATTAGCTTGCCTTCTCTCCATGGATGCTGCCTGACTGGCTGTGATCTCCAGCATTTGTGTTTCAGTTTCACCTGAAACTTCCCTTTCCCTTCCACAATCCTTAAGCATGCTTTCGCTGACAAAATCTGTGTCAAACATTGCATTAAACTCCATGTTTGAATTACATTAATCAGTTTCTATCCCTCACACAGTCCTGAAAGACATTTTTTTTTTCTGATTCACAAGTGCTATTCTTCATTACTTTGATGAAAGTAGCTCTGTTAATTAAGGATGATGTCCAACAAAAGACGAGATGAACTTAGTCCAGAAAATCAGAGGAAATTTCGGCAAAGTTGAGAAATAGCTCAGTTAGTAACTCAGTTGTTCAGTAGTTACTAGAGTCACAAAACAGTAGCCACACTATGGGATAGAGCATACAGTATATAATCAGAAATAATAGGTACTTATCAGAAAGGTGCTGAAATAATCATGGGTGTTTTCAACTATATAAGACACATGATTATCAAGGTCACATAAAACATGTGGATGACTTCCTATATGACCTTAATGAAGGCTTATCTTTCTCAACCTCCTGACAGCTTTTAGATTAGATTCCCTACAGTGTGGGAACAGGCCCTTCGGCCCAACAAGTCCACACTGACCCTCTGAAGAGTAACCCACTCAGACCCATTTCCCTCTAACTAATGCACCTAACACTATTGTTAATTTAACATGGCCAATTCACCTGACCTGCACATCTTTGGACTGTGGGAGGAAACCGGAGCACCCGGGGGAAACCCACGCAGACACGGGGAGAATGTGCAAACTCCACACAGACAGTTACCAAAGGCTGGAATCGAACTTGAGATCCTGGTGCTGTGAGGCAGCAGTGCTAACGACTGAGCTACCATGCTGCCCTTTTATGCAGTTGACAGTACCATCTTTCTGTAAAGCCTTTCCATGGTCATCCAGCTGTCTAGGATTGTTCTTAATGTTCTAGTAATAGCTGTGCGGTCCCCAAAGATCTATCCTTATTATTTGCTATTTGACCAAACTCTGTCCTTATGTCCTCCTATGGGATTCAATATCAAATTATATTTGATAGCACACCCATAAAGCCTCATGGAACATTTAATCATGTTCAGGATGCTAAGTAAAAGTAATGTGTTGTCACTGTCAATATTCTTATCAATATTTTTAAGATGTAAGATTTACCTGAATTTGATAAAAGTGCATGGAAAAATCTAATGAAACTATAGCATTTAAATAGAAAAAAGGGCAGAGTTTCTGTTTATTTCCCTTTATTAGCATAATTTGGAGAGGATCAGTTGAGCTCGTGTAACAAATTCGGAAAGATTACAACTGACTGATAGCAAAGCTGCTTCATGCGAATCCTACCCACAATGTTGAATGTTGGTATAATCAAGGCAAATATGGCCACATCACCAAATCAAAATTGTGAAATGTTTCTAATTCAGGATGCTTTGTTTATCAAATTATGCTTTCTTTTTCAGATGTGCAGGCAAAATTAGACATAGTGCCTTGGGTAGAATCTTCACTGAATTTTCATCATTCTTATTTTGTTCTTTTATCAATTTTGGTTTGGAGCTGCAACTAAGAACTGTGAGCTGAAAATGGTCTTTGGTCTGTGGGCAGCTACTTGTGTTAAAACAAAAAGAAAAGAGAGCAGGCAAGCTGTTAGAAACCAAAAGAACTGTCGATGCTGTAAATCAGAAACAAAAGCAGAAATTGCTGGAAAAGCTCAGCAGCTCTGGAAGCATCTACAGATAGAAATCAGAATCAATGTTTCAGTGACCCTTCCTCAGTTCTGGCAAGCTGTTTTATTTGTGAGGTCAGGCCTTGAAGTTAATTGCACATTGGTTCTTGATTAAAATGTCCTACAGGCACTTTGACTCTGGGGGAGAACAATATACCTAAACATATAGCAGATGTTTGGCCATAAATGAGACCAATACCTTAGAATTTGTTCCAGCATGTCTGGAATCTTCTGGGGAGATAATCAGGCCTGAATTTTGAATTCCATTTTAGACTTTATTTTCTGTTTGTTTGTTTGTCTGTCTTTTCTGTGACTGGGGCTGAAAATAAATGACACTGGATTGAAACATAAACATCAATCAGATTTTTTTTTGTTTAATCTTGCTCTTATATTGCTCTGTACTATTACTAAAATACTATTTTTTAAGCAACAGATGGTGTCAAGGATTTATAATTTGCAGAGTCTGGGATTGGTGATTCATAAATGCATAGTGGTTCAATTTTGAGGGTCTTTAAAGGTTTGAATTTTCCTGTGATGCAAATGCAGAGATAAAATTAGAATCCCTACAGTGTGCAAACAGGCTCTTCAGCCCAACAAGTCCACCACGGCCCTCCGAAGAGTAACTCACCCAGACCCATTGCCCTCCCTTATATTTAACCCTGACTAATGCACCTAATACCATGGACAATTTAGCATGGCCAATTCACCTAACCTGCACATCTTTGGATTATGGGAGGAAACCCATGCAGACATGTGCGAACTCCACACAGGCAATCATCCAAGGGTGGAATGGAACCCAGGTCTGGCGTGTGAGGCAACATTGCTAACTACTGGGCCACCATGCCACCCAGGATTATGTTGCAATCCTGTTTCAGACCACCAAATTTATAATGCAACATGACTAGAGACTGATAACTGTGATCTGGGGATTTATTAAGAGAGTAAAGCCACAATATTCCACAGTTTTGAATAAACAAGCTTTATTATACGACATTGAGATAGTAATACAATCTGTAGTACATGTATAATTCATTTCTAACATTGTGCCACCCAATGTGGTTTGTTCTGAACTGCCCTTTGTAATGCCCTTGTCAGCCTTATAAACAGTTGAACCAATTAAGCATGGAGATGAACTCTGGTCTTGCCAATGATGCAGACATCCCACAAAATAATCAATAGAAATAATTAGGTTGAAAATTTTACTCACAGATAGAAAGACTAATTTGGTACAGTTATCTGTCTCTGTTTCACAACACCCGTTGCATGATTTAAAAAAAACTCCATTTGGTCAAAAAATTACAAATGTATCCCAAACTGTTAACTGTTAAATGGGTATTTTTTAATTGAGATTATGAATTTGAAGTTTCAGTTCAATTTTATAGTGAGACAGTAATGTGAGTGAACACCTCCAGCTGAGTTAGTCCAAAGGTCTGGCCAATGTTCTGAAGATATGGGTTCAAATTCCATCACAGCAGCTGATTTAATTTATATTTAACTTGTAAAGCAAATATCTGGAATTTTCATGAACTAGCTTTACTAATTGTGACGTGACAACCATCATCAAATGCTGTAAAAATCAATCTAGTTCACTAACGTCCTTGAGGGAAAAAATTCTGCACTCCTTTCAAGTCTGGCCTGCATGTGATTCCAGATCAATTAGCAATGGGCTTTGTTCTTAACTGCCCTTTGTTACGACATAGGGTAAACTCTCCTGCTTAATTTAAAACCAGCAACACAGAAAAGAATTTACTCCATGCAGTAAACTGTAAAAATTCGAGAGACTAAGGACTATTTAAAGTAAAAGTGAATAACTTTATTTCTTAAAGCATACAATAATTAACTAACCACTATTACAATTTCTTTCTCTCACCTTTTACCTTACCTTCTATAATACTAGTCCGATAAAACTCCCAATTAAGATTTACAAAACAACACTTCTTATCTCAAAACCAGGCAGCTTTCGTTTTTCTATTCTGATCTTCTTGTGTCTTCTTTTCTTTTTCTTAGGAATTTCTTCATCACAGGTTACTGATCAAAAAGGTACCTTTTTAAAAGAGCTATTTTTCAGGCAGTCTGTTTACATGCTAGATTTTACATTTTTGAGAACACTGATGCTGCTTCCGATAGTTCTGCTGCTTTTAACTCTCTTCAAGGCATAGCCACATCTTCGTAACACCTTTGTAATGCCCTTTTGTAAGCCTTATAAACAGTTGAACCAATTAAGCATGGAGATGAATGCTGATCTTGCCAATGATGCAGACATGACGTGAAATAATTGATGAAAATAATTAGGTTGAAAACTTTATTCACAGGTACAAGCTTGATGCTCTAATCAATATGGATATATTTGGAAATATTTGCAACTTCACCTGTATTATTAACATTATATCAGAGGGCCATGCTTGAATATATTAACAAACATCTTTTTTCAAGAGGAGGTTTTAGGCAATCCATTTTCAACAACCTGCCCTGAAAGCTCTGCACGGATAGTTGTGACTGATTTTGAGACAATCAATTGCATTCAAAAACAAGAACATTCAAGAGCATTCTAAAAAACGTTTATCATCCACTCATCAAATTTTACTGAATACCTTTTAAAAGAATCCACAATCAGAATCTGTAACTTATCAAATCAGCTCCTCCTTTATCAAATGCCAATTTCTTTTATATCCATCTGTTAGTTTATAAGATATACTGTTTCGAGACAAAAATTGACAAGGGCAATAGTGCTATCTCCAGTGGCAGAGTTAACAAACTGCTTCATCCTTGGAAAATGGTATTGTTCAATAATTTACTACATGATAAAACTTACAACCACTTACAAACTAAAACACCTTGTGCCAATTGTTGTCAATCGATTACAAGCAGTCCTCTTCTCCTTTGAAAAATACTCAGTCTTCTACATGTAGAAAAAATTAATTTAAAACATTAAAGATTCTTTCCAAATATTTCAAATCAGAAAAATAGAGATAAAAAAGGCTGCTGCTGTTGGCGTTATAAGTTTTCAGTAGTATAAAAGGTGAATTATATTCTTTTAGAATTACTGATAGCAAACTGTGAGATTTCATGTCTGGCAATAATTAACAATGAAGGGGTAGTAACTTTGTTTGCCTCAGGATAAACCAATCCTGTAGTATGCATCTGAGACAGATGTTAGGATATTATTTGCATCTGCAAAGGGGCCAATGCCCTTTTTTTAATTCACCATTGAGGAGCAGGTAAGCATGCTGGAACGGATAGAGATTGAGGAAGCTGATGTGCTGAAAATGTTGACAAATGTTAAGATAGACAAGTCATCAGGGCCAGAACAGATTTGTCGTTGGCTGCTTTGGGAAGCAAGAAATGTGATTGCTTCGCCGCTTGTGAAGATCTTTGCATCCTCGCTCTCCACCGGAGTCATACCTGAGGACTGGAGGGAGGCAACTATAATTCCTCTTTTCAAGAAAGGAAATAGGGAAATCTCCGGCAATTACAGACCAATCAGTCTCATGTCTGTCGTCTGCAAGGTGTTAGAAAGAATTCTGAGGGATAGGATTTTTGACCATCTGGAAGAGCATGGCTTGATTAAAGGCAGTCAGCACGGCTTTGTGAGGGGCAGGTCATGCCTCACAAATCTTATTGAGTTCTTTGAGGATGTTATTAGACAAGTCGATGAGGGTCGAGTGGTGGATGTGGTGTATATGGACTTCAGCAAGGCATTGGATAAGGTTCCCCATGGTAGGTTCGTTCAGAAGGTCAGGAGGAATGGGATACAGGGAAATTTATCTGTCTGGATACAGAATTGGATGGTCGACAGAAGACAGCGAGTGGTAGTGGAAGGAAAGTATTCTGCCTGGAAGTCAGTGGTGAGTGGTGTTCCACAGGGCTCTGTTCCTGGGCCTCTACTAATTGTAATTTTTATTAATGACTTGGATGAGGAGATTGAAGGATGGGTTAGCAAGTTTGCAGACGACACAAAGTTGGAGGTGTCGTTGACAGTGTAGAGGACTGTTGTAGGCTGCAGCATGACATTGACAGGATGCAGAGATGGGCTGAGAGGTGGCAGATGGAGTTCAACCTGGATAAATGCAAAGTGATGCATTTAGGAAGGTCGAACTTGAAAGTTGAGTACAGGATTAAAGGCAGGATTCTTGGAAGTGTGGAGGAACAGAGGGATCTTGGTGTGCAGGTAAATAGATCCCTTAAAATGACCACCCAGGTGGACAGGGTTGTTAAGAAACATATGGTGTTTTGGCTTTCATTAACAGGGGGATTGAGTTTAAGAGCCATGAGATCTTGTTGCAGCTCCATAAAACTTTGGTTAGACTGCACTTGGAATACTGTGTCCAGTTCTGATCACCCTATTATAGGAAAGATGTGGATGCTTTGGAGAGGATTCAGAGGAGGTTTACCAGGATGCTGCCTGGAATAGGAGGCTTATCTTATGAAGAGAGGTTGACTGAGCTCAAGCCTTTTTCATTGGAAAAAAGAAGGAAGAGAGGGGACCTAATTGAGGTGTACAAGATAATGAGAGGCATAGATAGAGTTGATAGCCAGAGACTTTTTCCCAGGGCAGAAATTGTTAAAACGAGGGGTCATAGTTTTAGGCTGTTTGGCGGAAAGTATAGAGGGGATGTCAGAGGCGGGTTCTTTACGCAGAGAGTTATGGGAGCATGGAATGCGTTGCCTGCAGCAGTTGTGGAAGCGAGGTCATTGGGGATATTTAAGAGACTGATGGACATGCATATGGTCACAGAAATTTGAGGGTTTGTACATTAGGTTTGCCTTACATGAAGATCAATGGTCGGCACAACATCGTGGGCTGAAGGGCCTGTTCTGTGCTGTACTGTTCTATGTTCTATATTCTATGTTCATCTGTGGAACCTAGCCATTGCTGACTGAGCCCATTATTGCCAGTCCTGGTTGCCCTTGTGAAAGTAGTGGTGAGCTGCTTTTTGAACCATTGCAGTCTATGCACTCTAGGTACTTACAGTTTGTGAGTTGCAGCTGCTTCTTCTTAGAGTCATAGAATTATACAGCAAAGAAACAGACCCTTCAGTCCAACACTCCTCCCAACCAGATATCCTAATAACATCTAGTTCCACTTGCCAGAATTTGGCCCATATCCTTCTAAATCATTCCTATTCATTTCTGTTTTTCAGCAGCAGCAGCAACTCGAAAGGGGGAGCTTGCACCAGGGGCCTGCCGGAAGGGGTGAGTCACTGATTTGTGCTTTTAAATTTGAACTCAGAGAGCAGAGATTTCTGGGAAAGGAGGGACTTCTTATTTTTATTTCTGTCAAGCTATATAAGTCAGTGTTTGCTGAACCTGAGACCTTACCTTTGTAGGGCCTTCCACCCAACCACCTCCTCTAACCTTGAAGACAAGGGGCATATCAGGTAAGTGTCTCTTTTTTACTTTGTGACTAGGGGACTAGCAGGGATGGCAGTGCAGGGAGAGCAATGTTCCTCCTGCATGATGTTTGAGGTCAGGGACGCCATTAGTGTCCCATCCAAGTACACCTGCAGGAAGTACGCCCAATTCTCACTCCTTCAAGACCGTGTTAGGGAGCTGGATGAACTTCAGATCATTCGGGAGGCAGAGGTTGTGATAGATAGGAGTTACAGGGAAATAGTTACTCCTAAGCAAGAAGAAAGCTGGGTGACTGTTCAAAAGGGGAAAAACAGTCAGTGGAGGGATCCCCTGTGGTCGTTCCCCTGAAAAACATGTATACCGTTTTGGATACTGTTGAGGGGGACGACTTACCAGGGGCAAGCAGTGGGTCCCAGGTCTCTGGCACAGAGCCTTTCCCTGTTGCATAGAAGGGAAGGAGAGAAAGGAGGAAAGTGTTAGTCTTTGGGGACCCAATAGTTAGAGGCTCAGATAGAAGGTTTGTTGGGAACAAACGAGACTCGCAGTTGATGTGCTGCCTCCTAGGTGGCAGGGTCCGTGATGTCTCGGCTCGTATCTTTGGGGCCCTGAAGGGAGAGGGTGACCAGCTTCAAGTCATTGTCCATGTAGGTGCCAACAACATAGGTAGAAAGAGGGATAGGGATGTAAGGCAGGATTTCAGGGAGCTAGGGTGGAAGCTGCGATCTAGAACAAACAGAGTTATTATCTCTGGATTGTTACCCGTGCCCCGTGATAGCGAGGCAAGAAATAGGGAGAGATATCAGCTGAACACGTGGCTGCAAGGATGGTGCAGGAGGAAGGGTTTCAGGTTTTTGGATAATTGGGGCTCATTCTGGGAAAGGTGGGACTTGTACAAACAGGATGGTCTTCACTTGAACCAGAGGGGTACTAATATCCTGGGTGGGAAATTTGCTGGTGCTATTTGGATGGGTTTAAACTAGCTCAGCAGGGGGATGGAATCAGAGTTGCAGTGCACAGGAGGATGAGAGTAGGAAGGACAGGGACAAAATTTCAGGGTCACAGGAGTGTGCTGGCAGACAGCAAACTGGTTTGAAGTGTGTCTACTTCAACGCCAGAAGTATCCAAAATAAGGGAGGTGAGCTTGCGGCAGAGATAGGTATCTGGGATTTCGATGTTGTGGCCATTTCGGAGACATGGATAGAGCAGGGTGAGGAATGGATGTTGCAGGTTCCAGGGTTTTGATTTTTCATTAGTCAAAGATAGTATAACGGTGGCTGAGAGAATCTTTGATGAGGACTCGTCTACTGAAGTAGTGTGGGCTGAGGTTAGAAACAGGAGAGGAGAGATCACACTGCTTGGAGTTTTTTATAGGCCTCCACACAGTTCCAGGGAAGAGAGGATTAGAAAAATTATTCTGAGTAGGAGTGAAAGGAGCTGAAAATGTGTTGCTGGAACAGCGCAGCAGGTCAGGCAGCATCCAGGGAACAGGAGAATCAACGTTTTGGGCTTATGCCCGAAACCTCGATTCTCCTGTTCCCTGGATGCTGCCTGACCGGCTGCGCTGTTCCAGCAACACATTTTCAGCTCTGATCTCCAGCATCTGCAGACCTCACTTTCCCCTAGGAGTGAAAGGAACAGGGTGGTCATTATGGGGGACTTTAACTTCCCCAATATTGACTGGAAATGTTATAGCTCTCATACATAAGATTGAACAGTTTTTGTCCAATGTGTACAAGAGGATTTCCTGACACAGGGCCGACAAGAGGGGAGACCACACCAGATCTGGTGTTTGGTAATGAACCAGGCCAGGTGTTTGATTTAGTTGTAGGTGAGCACTTTGGAGAGAGTGACCATAATTTAGTTACGTTTCGTTTAGCGATGGAAAGGAATAGGTATATGCCACAGATCAAGAGTTATTGATGGGGCAAGGGCAATTATAATGTGATTAGGCAAGAATTAGGATGCATAGAATGGGGTCGCAAAATGCAGGCGATGCAGACAATCGAAATGTGGAGCTGGTTTAGGGAACAGATATTGCGTGTCCTTGATAGATATGTCCCTGTCAGGCAGAGAGGAGGTGATAAGGTAAGGGAACCGTGGTTTACTACAGAAATTGCATCTCTTGTTAAGCAGAAGAAGGAGGCTTATGTGTTGATGAGGCAAGATGGTTCAGATGATGCGATGGAGAGTTACAGTTCAGCTAGGAAGGATTTGAAGAGAGAGTTAAGAAGTGCAAAGAGTGGACACTAGCAGTCTTAGCAAATAGAATAAAGGAGAACCCTAAAGCTTTCTATAGGCATGTGAAGAATAAAAGGATGATTAGGGTAGGAATAGAGCCAGTCAAAGACAGAAGTGGTAAGTTAAGTGTCGACCTTGTAGAGATCGGAGAGATGCTAAATGAACATTTCTCATCAGTGTTTATTCAGGAAAAAGAGAATATTGTTGAGGAGGAGAAAGAGGCATGAGGTATTAGACTATAAAGGATCGAGGTTAGTTACGCACAGGTGTTATCAATTCTAGAAGGAGTGAAAATAGACAAGTCCCCTGGGGTGGATGGGATTTATCCGAGGATTCTCTGGGATGCTAGGGAGGAGATAGCAGAGCCTTTGGCTTTGATATTTGAGCTATCATTATCTACAGGTTTAGTACCTGAGGACTGGAGGATTGCAATTGTTGTGCCATTGATCAAGAAAGGCAGTCGAGATGATTCAGGTAATTATGGACCAGTGAGCCTTACTTCTGTTGTAGGAAAGGTTTTGGAAATGATTATAAGAGATAAGATGTATAATCATCTAGCAAGCAACAATTTGATTTCAGATAGTCAACATGGTTTCGTCAAGGGCATGTTGTGTCTTACAAGCCTCATTAAGTTTTTGGAGAAGGTGTCCAAGCATGTAGATGAGGGTAGGGCAGTTGACGTGGTATACATAGACTTCAGTAAAGCCTTTGATCTATTTGGGACTACTGCTGTTTGTCATTTTTATAAATGACTTAGACGCAAGCATAGGTGGATGGATTAGTAAATTTGCAGATGACACTAAAGTCGGTGGAGTAGTGGACAGTTTGGAAGAATGTTACAGGTTGCAGGGGGACTTGGATAAACTCAGAATTGGGCTGAGAGGTGGCAAATGGAGTTCAATGCAGCTAAATGTGAGGTGATGCACTTTGGGAAGAATAACAGGAAGGCAGAGTACTGGGTCAATGGAAAATTCTTGGTAGTGTGGATGTGCAGAGGGATCTTGGAGTCCATGTACATAGATCCCTGAAAGTTGCCACCCAGGTGGATAGTGTTGTGAAGAAGGCATACGGTGTGTTAGGTTTCATTGGTAGAGGGATTGAGTTCTGGAACCACAATATCATGCTGCAACTATACAAAACTCTGGTGCTGCCACACTTGGAATATTGTGTACAGTTCTGGTCGCCCCATTGCAGGAAGGATATGGAAGCATTGGAAAAGGTGCAGAGGAGGTGCAGGATGTTGCCTGGTCTGGAGGGAAGGTCTTATGAGGAAAGGCTGAGAGACTTGGGTCAGTTCTCATTGGAAAAAAGAAGGCTAAGGGGGGATTTGATAGAGACATACAAGATGATCAGAGGATTAGATAGGGTAGACAGTGAAATACTTTTACCTAGGATGATGACATCAGCTTGTACAAGAGGGCATAACTACAAATTGAGGGGTGATGGATTTAAGACAGATGTCAGAGGAAAGTTCTTTATGCAGAGTGGTAAGGGCATGGAATCCCCTACCTGCTAATATAGTCAACTCAGCCACATTATGGAAATTTAAACAATCCTTAGATAAACACATGGATGATTTTGTGTGAGTGTAGGGGGACGAGCTGAGAATAGTTCACAGGTCGGCGCAACATCAAGGGCCAAAGGGCCTGTTCTGTGCTATGTTGTTCTATGTTCTATATACCCATTCAAATATCATTTAGATGTTGTAACTATACCTGTCTATACCACATTTCCTGGCAGCTTGTTCCATACATACACCACCATCTGTGTGAAAACGTTGCCCCTTAGGTCCCTTTTAAATCTTTCCTCTCTCATCTTAAACCAATGTCCTCTAGTTATGGACACCTCTACCCTGGGAAAAGACCTTGGCTATTCAGTCTCACCATGCCCTTCATGATTTTATAACCTTCTATAACGTAACCCCTCAGCCGCTCTTGCTTCAGGCAAAATAACCCCAGCCTTTTCAGCCTCCCCCTACAGCTCAAACCCTCCATTCCTGGCAGCATGCCAGTGATACCCACATCCCACAAAGTGAATACATTTTTTAAAAATCCTTGTAAATCTTTTCTGAACCCTTTAAAGTTTAACAACATCTTTCCTAAAGCAGGGAGATGAGAATTGAGTACAGTATTCTAAAAATCACCACAATAATGTCCTGAACAGCCACAACACGACATCCCAACTCATATACTTATCTCACTGACCAATGAAGGCAGGCATGCCACAAGCCTTCTTCACCATCCTGTCTACCTACGACTTCAGTTTCAAGGAACTATGCACCTGCACCTCAAGTTTTTTTGTTTGGCAATACACCCCAGGTCCCTACCATTAAATGAATAAGTCTTGTATATGCAACATCTCACATTTATGAAAACTAAACTTCATCTGCCTCTCCTCTGTCCCTTGGCCCATCTGATCAAGTCCCGTTATATTATCAGGTATCCTCCTTCACTGTCCATTACACCACCAAGTTTAATGTTATCTGCAAACTTTCTCACTATTCCTTCTATATGCACATCCAAATCACTTATATAATGATGAAAAGCAGTGGGCCCAGCTCAAATCCTTGTAGCACACTGGTGGTCACAGGTCTCCAGTCCAAAAAACAATCCCTGTACTACCACCTTCTGTCTCCTACATTCCTCCTAAGGTTTTTCCAGTTGGCTAGCTATCCTTGGTTTCCATGTGATCTAACCTTGTCAACCGATCTACCATGCAGAACCATGTCAAATGCCTTACTGAAGTCCACTGCATCTATTGTAAAAATGTTACATTCCGTAGTGTGGAGTGGAAGGAAACAGTACTCAGAAATATCCACCAAGACCGCACCACACCATAGTAGTCAGGGCCTTTAGCTATGTACATCTCATTATCCACACTTCTGCCTAAACCCCTTCTCTTCCCACCTTCAAAAATGATAGGGACTCTGGTCCTCAGTTTCCACTCACCAGCATCCACATCCAGAGAATCATTAGCTCCCATTTCTGCTGCCTTCAGCAGAATACGATCACCACTCACATATTTCCCTCCCACCCCTTGTCAATCATCTGCATGAACTGTTCAGACTTAGACTCCCTGGACCACTCTTCCTCTAGTCCCAAAACCTCTCCTCATTCCCACATCCCCACAGCACCTTCCCATGCAATCTCACTATCCAAGGCACCAGACACGCCTTCCATTTGAAGCAGTGTTTTATCTCACTTCGCACAACCTAGACTACTGAATTCGCTTTTCATAATGCAGTCTCCTTACCTTTGGGGAGGTGAAACATAGGCTGGGTGACTACTTCGTGGCACACCTACATCTTGTCTGCAAAAAGGATCCAAGATTCTAGTTGCCTGTATCAATTTGTTCCATGGGCAACATCTCTGTTTCAGGTCTGCTGTAGTCTTCCAGTTCTGTTCAGCACAAGCTAGAAGAGCAGCATCTCATTTTCTACTCCTACTCCTGTCTTCAGCATGTATGCCACCTTTTCCATGCTACTGCTGGTATTGATGAAGGGTCAATGCTAACTCTGATTTCTCTCCATAGATGTTCCCATACCTGTTAAGTTTTTCCAGCAATTTCTGGTTTTGTTTAGCCTGGGAAGTTGTCTGTTTCAGACACGTCTTGACCTGATTTGGTAGTTTTTGCACTTTCAGCCAACAATTAAGAATTGTGCTAATGCTCAGTTAAGTCTATCCATTGTTAAGTGAAGAATACAGATTGAAAATGTTGTGGAAAATCTTCATATCTGCACAATCATTCTTTATTTAATGAGGTTGGAATAGTTCCTAGAACGTACACTTTCTGCTCCTGATCTTGTGTGTTCACCATAAAATGCCTGTTCAACCATTAAGAATGAAAAAGACCTGCACTTAGGTGACACGTATTACAACCACTGAGCCAGGCAAATCGCTCTATGGACATTGAGCCCCTCTTGAAGGTTGGTTACTGTGGTAACTGTTGTTGAAAGGAAACGCAGTAGCCAAGTTAGAGAATACAGCTTCCCAAAGGCTGGTATGGATCAATGGTATCATTCTTCCTACCGCTTCAGTAGGTTGTAAATTCTGGTCCAACTTATTTTGGTGTCCTGAGTATAAAATGAAAACTGACAATGGTGCAGTATTGAGGAAATGCTGTACTGCCAGAGAAGCTGCTGTCAAACGATACATTAAATCAGAGCTGTGCCCACTCAGATAAAATTCCGAGGTATTAATTCTCCTGCTGAAAATGTATTGCTGGAAAAGCGCAGCAGATCAGGCAGCATCCAAGGAGCAGGAGAATCGACGTTTCGGACATGAGCCCTTCTTCAGGAATGAGGAAAGTGTGCCAAGCAGGCTAAGATAAAAGGTAGGGAGAAGAGACTGGGGGGAGGGGCGTTGGAAATGCGATAGGCGGAAGGAGGTTAAGGTGAGGGTGATCAGGTGAGGGTGATCGGCCGGAGTGGGGGTGGGGGCGGAGAGGTCAGGAAGAAGATTGCAGGTTAGGAAGGTGGTGCTGAGTTCGAGGGTTGGGACTGAGACAAGGTGGGGGGAGGAAAAATGAAGAAACTGGAGAAATCTGAGTTCATCCCTTGTGGTTGGAGGATTCCTAGGCGAAAGATGAGGCGCTCTTCCTCCAGCCGTCATGTTGCTATGG
>NC_057715.1:41520487-41522558 GCF_004010195.1 Chiloscyllium plagiosum
GCTCCTTGGATGCTGCCTGACCTGCTGCGCTTTTCCAGCAACACATTTTCAGCTCTGATCTCCAGCAACTGCAGTCTTCACTTTCTCTTATTAATTCTCCTGGCCAATTTTTATACATCAACCAATGTCTCCAAAATAAGAGTATAAAATCAGGCAAGAAAGAAGCATTAAGCACTATATGCACCTGATACGTTCTGAAGCGGAGACGCAGTTAAAATTGCATTCCTGTCTCAGTGTACTGATTATCTTCAGCCATCTATTTTGCTTCTGGTAGTGTGTTGCTTAACTCCCCCTCAAGAACACTCACACATTTTAGGAGTTGGCTTTTAGAGGGAGTGAAGGAGATAACATTAAAAGATAGAACATAGAACATAGAATGTTACAGCGCAGCACAGGCCCTTCGGCCCTCGATGTTGTGCCGACCTGTGAAATTAATCTGAGGCTCATCTAACCTACACCGTTCCATTATTATCCGTATGTATGTCCAATGCCCATTTAAATGCCCTTCACATCGGTGAGTCTACTACTGCTGCAGGCAGGCTGTTCTATGCCCTTCTACTCTCTGAGTAAATAAACTACCCCGATATCTGTCCTAAATCTATCACCCCTCAATTTAAAGTACGTCCCCTCATGTTAGCCTTCACCATCTGTGGAAAAAGGTCTCACTGTCCACCCGATCTAACCCTCTGATTATCTTATACTACAGATGGGACTGACGCAAAATTGAGTAAAGGTCATCATGGTGCTATTATGTATGTATCAATTCTTTTCATATCATTACAACATTTGAGAGCCAAATCATGCGGAGACAAAATTATACAAGAGGTGAAATTTCATTTTGCCACTTTATAATGTATGTATTTGCAACCTGTCTCTCAATCCATCCATGTTCCTTTTCAATTGGAATAGCAATTCCCTCATGTTCACTTTACACTATCCACAAGACAATTCTCAGCCCTTCATCTTACTTACTGGTGTGAAATTTCAGAACTGAACATGCCAATTTCACACTAAAAATCTGGTATAACTAATTGGAAAATCTACATGTAAATGTTGAAGCAAAGCATTACCTCAAACTATATATTACATGACAGTTATAAAATCTGATGAAAAGTTCATATCTGAAGATTTAAGTGTAATATTATTTTCAACTTGAGCTGAGTCCAGTCACTCAGATCCTATTTGAAACATTTAACAGGACAAAGCAAATAGAGACTTAGGTGAAGCTTAAAGAACAAAGAAAGAAAGGTTGGAGACAAATAGGAAGGTGCAAAACCATCAAACATCAGGATCTTCTGTATAGCGAGGCAAAAGAAAATAGTCACATAGACACCATATCCTGATAGCCGCAGGAGCTTTTTGGACATAGCCTTTGCTTAAAAAACACATTGGGAATGAAACGGTCTATCATGCTCCACACTGCATAGGAAACCTTCAATTACCCAGCTAGTTTAAGTAGACACCATAGATTTATTTGATTTATTTATTGTCACATGTATCTCATTAAAAAAAAGCGAAAAGTGTTGTATAGTGTCGCCACTCTTGGCACCATCTTAAAACACAGAAAAATAAATCAAAACACGGGATTATAAAGGCAAACAAATGCAGAAATAATGAGATTGTCTAATTTTACAATCTTTCCTGTGAAATTCTCTGCACCACCACCACTGGAACAAAATGTGCCACTCTTTAAAGGATCCTGACAGTGTGGAAGCAGGCCATTCGGCACATTGAGTCCACACCAACCTTCTGAAGACCATCCGACCTAGATCCAATCTTCTACCTTTTCCCTGGAACCCTGCATTTCACATGGCTAACCCACTTAGCATATACATCCATGGGGAGAAAATGAGGTCTGCAGATGCTGGAGATCAGAGATGGAAATGTGTTGCTGGAAAAGCGCAGCAGGTCAGGCAGCATCTAGGGAACAGGAGAATCGACGTTTCGGGCATTAGCCCTTCTTCAGGAATGCCCGAAACGTCGATTCTCCTGTTCCCTAGATGCTGCCTGACCTGCTGCGCTTCTCCAGCAACACATTTCCATCTCTGATCTCCAGCATCTGCACACCTCA
>NC_057715.1:41523406-41528883 GCF_004010195.1 Chiloscyllium plagiosum
CTTCTTCAGGAATGGGGAAAGTTGGTCCAGCAGGCTAAGATAAAAGATATTTTTTATCTTAGCCTGCTGGACCAACTTTCCTCATTCCTGAAGAAGGGCTAATGCCCGAAACGTCGATTCTCCTGTTCCCTAGATGCTGCCTGACCTGCTGCGCTTTTCCAGCAACACATTTCCATCTCTATACATCCATGGACACTGTAGGCAATTTAGCATGACCAAACTTCCTAATCTGCACATCTTTGGACTGAGGGAGGAAACCAAAGCATCTGGAGGCAACCAATGCAGACATGGGGAGAAAGTACAAGCTCCACAACAGAGATTGACCTGAAGGTGGAGTCCATCCTGGATCCCTGGCACTGTGAGGCAGCAGTGATAGCCACTGAGCCACCGTGCCACCCCTCTACTTTGCCATTTCACCTTCACTGATGCCTTCACCATTTTGATTCTTCACTGGACCTCACCAATGCAGAAGCCACAGAAGCTGCAAGGTACTAAAGCGGCCCATCTCGGCTCTGCCGCAGCCATGAGTTTACATTGGGCCTATCTCACTGATGCAGCTCCTGCTGATGCTACCCAAAATCGCTTCTGCCTCCATGAATCTGCACTGAAAGCAGACACTGATGGGAATCCAAACTTGCCTCTGCAACAGCTGCCATTATTTGGCATTAGGACTGCCTCAGTGATGCAGATGCCGCTGGGAACTCAAACTTGCCTTCGCTGCTGCCACCACCATGAGTCTGTGCTGCTGGGCCCTCACAATGCTGCCGCGATCAAGCTCTGAAAATGTGTTTGCAGCATCATATAATATGAAACTGAGGAACCTGTCATCAGTCTGTACTGTAGTGATGAGTCCTGATCTCCCAAACAGCATACAACAACATTGCCACTTTTCCTTACCCACAAGCAGTGCTGGGTATCCTGATAGCTGAAAAACCTGGCTATCCATCCTAAACTATAAACTTTGATTAAAATATGAACCTTACAACCTTTTTAAGGTATTCAAATAACCGGCCTGCCTCTTGGGATTAAGTTCATCGTTTGCCCCCACAACCCACTTGAGTTTACGCCAAATGTGGGTAATAGAATATTATGGTTGGGTTTCAAATTCAAAACTTCTTAAAAAAATAGGAGCCGGAGTAGGCATTATCCCCTTGAGCCTTTTCCACAATCCAACGAGATCACATCTGACCGAGGATTTAATTCCACGCACTCAACCTTTCCTAATAAAAGCAAAATACTACCAATGCTGGAAATCTGAAACAAATGCCTGCACACAGAATGCTGACGAAACTTATCAAGTCTGGCAGCATCTCTGGAGAGAAAAATAGAGTTAGCATTTTGATTCCAGTATGATTTGGAGGTGCCAGCGTTGCACTGGGGTGGACGATGTTAAAAGTCACACAATACCAAGTTATAGTCCAACAGGCTTATGGAAGCACTAGTGTTTGGAATGCTGCTCCTTCATCAGGTGTCTGATGAAGGAGAAGCGCTTTGAAAACTAGTTTGATTTCTTCAGAACTACCTCTCATAACTTAACACTTTTGTGAACAAACTTTGTCAACCTCAGTTTTAGCTTTAACCTTCTAAATTGCAGGAAATACAATGTCCTTTCCAGGTGTGAGATGCTAGAAATATGAGCTTTAAGAAGTACAAGACCAGACAAAAGGGAGCAGGGATAAAACTGTGTGAGTCCTGTAAACAGCTGGAACTCTGAGCATCATACTTTCAACGTTAAGTTGTAGACACCCCATTAATTCATAAAGAAAATAATCCCAGTCATTCATGAAAAAAAATCCTACAATATCAGTTAAGCAACATATAGTTAAAAAGCTTAAGGGCTATGCACTGATTTTGAGATGGTTTTGATAATTTCAATCTTGAGGCAATGCAAAACTTGTTTTAGGTGAATGTCTAGACAACAATTTTCAAAACAAATATTGTTTGAAGTACAATGCTTGCTGCAGTGAATCCCCAGCTTGTCTGCTTTTATTGAGGAGATAGGAGTAGTTACATGTGGTATATTTCATATTGGCATAGAATATAGAACAGTACAGCACAGGAACAGGCCCTTCAGCCCATAATGTTATATGGAACATGACGCTAAGTTAAACTAATCCCTTCTGCCTGCCCATGGTCCACATCCCCCCATTTCTTGCTTATTCATGTGCTGACCTAAAAGCCGCTTAAACACCCCTATCATATCTACGTCAATCACAACCCTGACAATATGTTCCAGCCTCCCAGCATTCTCTGTATAAAAACCTTGCTCCATCTCCTTTGAACATTCCCCCTCTTACCTTACAGGCATGCCCTCCAGGATTAGACATTTTAACACTGGTAAAAAGATTGTGACTGTCAACACTGTCTATGTTTCTCGTAATTTTATAAACTTCTATCAGGTCTCCCTTCAGCGTCCTCCACTCCATAGAAAACAATCTTTGTGTGTCCAGCCTCTCCTTCTAGCTCATACACTTTAATCCAGGCAGAATCTGGTACTGCTCCTCGGATGCTGCCTGAACTGCTGTGCTCTTCCAGCACCACTAATCCAGAATCTGGTTTCCAGCATCTGCAGTCATTGTTTTTACCTAAGTTCTTCTGTACCTTCTCTAATGCCTCCACATCTTTCCTGTAGTGTATCAACCAGAATTGAACGTAATGCTCTAAGTGCTGCCTAACCAAACTTTGATAGAGTTGCAACATCACTTCCTGACTCTTTACTCAATGCTCTGACCAATAAAAGCAAACATTCTACATACCTTCTTTACCATCCTATCTACTGCTGTGGCCACTTTAAACATCGAAACAAAGAAGATAGGAGTAGGAGGCCATTCGGCCATTCGGCCATTCAAGCCTGCTCCACCATTCTTCATGATAGGCTGGCACAGTGGCTCAGTGGTTAGCACTGCTGCCTCACAGCACCAGGGTCCTGGGTTCAGTTCCTAACTATCTGTGTGGATTTTTTACATTCTCCCTATGTCTGTGTGGGTTTCCTTTGGGTGCTCCAGTTTCCTCCCAGTCCAAAGATGTGCAGGTCAGGTGAATTGGCCATGCTAATTTGCCTGTAGAGTTAAGTGCATTAGTCAGACGGAAATGGGTCTGGGTGGGTTACTCTTTGGAGGGTCAGTGTGGACTGGTTGGGCCAAAGGGCATGTTTCCACACTGTAGGGAATCTGATCATTAATAGCTTAATCCTGCTTTCTCCCCATACCTTTGATTCCATTCACCTCAAATACTACATCTAGCTACTTCCTGAATACATTCAATGTTTTGGCATCAACTACTTCCTGAGGTTGTGAATTCTATAGGCTCAAAACTCTTTGGGTGAAGAAATGTCCTCTCATCTCCATCCTAACCGGTCCACATCAAATCCTCAGTATGTGACCCCTGGTTCTGGATGCACCCACCATTGGGAATATCCTCCCTGCATCTACCCTGTCTCGTCCTGTTAGAATTTTATAAGTCTCTATGAGATTCCCCCCTCCTTCATCTGACATCTCGCGAAAACAATCCTAACCTAGTCAATCTCTCCTCATACATCAGTCTGGTCATCCCTAGAATTAGCCTGGTAAACCTTTGCTGCACTCCCTCAAGAGCAAAAGCATCCTTCCTCAGAAAAGGAGACCAAAACTGCACACAATATTCTAGGTGTGGCCTCACCAAGGTCCTGTATAACTGTAACAATACAGCCCTGCTCCTTTACTCAAAACCTCTAGCAATGAAAGCCACATATATTTGCGTTCTTTATCGCCTGTTACACTTTCATGCTTACATTCAGCGACTAGTGCACAAGCCTGGATATTGTCCAGATCTTGTTACATTTGAACATGGACTGTTTTGAATCTGTGCTGAACATTGCACAATCTCTACTTGCGAATATCTCTACTTCTTAGTCATAGTCATGGAGTTATAGAGATGTACAGATGTTCCACCCCAAACTAGTCCCACCTGCCAGTACCCCTGGTTGGTCAATGGGAGGGATAAATCTGGTTGGGGAATTAAAATGGGCGGTGACTGGGTGTTATGGTCGGCACCTGTGCCCTCGCTGATATGCTCGGCAAACTGTTCCCTAAGTTTACAGTTGGTGTCCCAGATATAGAGAAGACCACACCGGGAGAGCCTAATGCTCCCTGCCACCAACAGGATTCATTCCTCCCATTGACCAACCAGGTCATACCCTTTACCTGTCTTCATCTACCCCCACTTCACCACCCTGCCCTTGCTATCCCCTTTATCTGCAGCTCCTCCTAAGCCCACCTCCTGACCTGAAGAAGGGTTACCCACCCAAAACATTGACTTCTCTACCTCCTGATACTGCCTGGTTGCTGTGTTCTTCCAGCCTCCTGCCTCTACTTTAGATTCCAACATCTGCATATTTTTTGGCCAAAATAATTTTTGAAACATAGAGATAGCAATCATCCATTAATGATTGTTAAGGGATAGGAGAGAGATCCAACAATGGTAACTTTAGGTCAGATTTCATAACAGACCAGATAGTGAAGGCATTTCCGAGGCCTCTTTGTCAGATGTATATCCAGTCCTAACTCTAAAGAAAGTCTCTAATTCTAGAATATTCAGATGGTGAGGGATGCAAAGGTTTAGGTGTAACACAGCTCAGTCCAAAGGGGAGAAGGTCAAACTTGACAGAATACATTGCAGAACTTATTCATTCTTTAAGATATAAAACACAAAATAATCATGAAATGCTTTGGGCCAGATCGGCACCAAACCAGAAGTCCTATTTGACACTGTGGACCAAAGGAACCTCATAGGCATGAAACGTGTGAGCGTATAGTTTAATTGCAGAAAAGGTAGTTCACTTTCAGAAAATATACCAAAACAAGAACACACCAAAGAAAGGAACCTCTTACAGCAGATAATAAATCCAAAGCTTTCCTAAGGGAATTCAATAACCTAGACTAAACAATTTTGATTATCCACTATTATGTCAATGGACATCTCATGAATTTCAAGTTGGACAGGGGGGCAAGCGACACAACGTTGTCAAACAGTGAACCTTGGTTGACTAAACATTTTATACATCGGAAAGAAGTTTAATTACATAGTCTAAATGCTTAATGTTAAAGGTAGGCTACAATTGAATATTCAACATATGTAACACCAAATTACTAGAAAACCTATGTGTACTTCACAATAGAAAATTTTCCCTCCTGAGTGCAAGGGCCTGAACTCATTGCAATCACATTCAAAAGATGGAAGGTGAGAAGCAAATTCCACTGATACAAATTGAAGACGTAATGCATCTGACTCCACAAAGGACATCACTAAGAAGTGACAAACAACGTGCAAAGATCGAATATACTTCAGAAAGAAAAATAACGCTGACTAGAACAGGGATCATACTGACATTTATAAAGAATAGAGAGACATCACCAAAGGAGAAAGTGAGGTCTGCAGATGCTGGAGATCAAAGTTGAAACTTTATTGCTGGAACAGCACAGCAGGTCAGGCAGCATCCA
>NC_057715.1:41533034-41550046 GCF_004010195.1 Chiloscyllium plagiosum
GGTGGAGGGCGCCGTCGACCACGTCGGGGGGGAAATTGCGGTCCTTGAAGAAGGAGGCCATCTGTGTTGTACGTATTTTGAACTGGTCCTCCTGGGAGCAGATGCGGCGGAGACGAAGCTCCGCCTCCACCCTACTCCGACCTATCACCCTCACCTTGACCTCTTTCCACCTATCACATTTCCAACTCCCCTCCTCCAAGTCCCTCCTCCCTACCTTTTATCTTCTCCTGCTGAACACTCTTGACCTCTCCGCCTCCACCCTACTCCGACCTATCACCCTCACCTTGACCTCTTTCCACCTATCACATTTCCAACTCCCCTCCTCCAAGTCCCTCCTCCCTACCTTTTATCTTCTCCTGCTGAACACTCTCTGCTCATTCCTGAAGAAGGGCCTGTGCCCGAAACGTCGAATCTCCTGTTCCCTGGATGCTGCCTGACCTGCTGTGCTGTTCCAGCAATAAAGAGACATCACCAAAGTCCTCCTCAAAAGAAATACAAGAGGTAAAAAACCTCTAATTCAATACAGAACCAAAAACTGCAGATTATCAGGAATCAGATACCTTCAAGCCAATAACTATCATTCTTCTAAGTCTAAAGACAGCACATTCAGGAGAATAGTGAAATATCTATATCATCTGAATTGGTGTGGAAGATGGGTATAGGCAAATGTAAATATATAATTAAGTGTCTAACAGTATAGCCCTTGAGGGGAAAAAAACTTGAATGAAGATGTTGGACATGGGTCTGAAACAGATAAGAGCTGAAAATGTGTTGCTGGAAAAGCGCAGCAGGTCAGGCAGCATCCAAGGAGCAGGAGAATAGACGTTTTGGGCATGAACCCTTCTTCAGGATTCCTTGGATGCCTGACCTGCTGCACTTTTCCAGCAACACCTTTTCAGTTCTGATCTCCAGCATCTGCAGTCCTCACTTTCTCCTCTGAAAGGATTAATACTTGATTGAGTGCTGTATACTCACTGTGATAATGTTGTGAGGACTTGGTTAGAGAAAAGAAGTAATTTGTTGGTCATGTAGTTGCAGCTAATCTGCTGCAAACACACTCTGTGATAATACAGGTCATATTCATGTAATCATAAATAGGTGCCGTAATGTAGTAAACTTCAAATTATTTGCTCAACAAAATTCTTCTAGTTAGATCAGAAACATAGATATTTTAATTGATACTAGATCATCTTGGACTTGAAGGAACCCACACAAATAACAAGTTTCAGGATGCCATGGAAATGCATTGATGAGTGTTAATATCATCTGTTTAAGTAAATAGCATATGTTAATTGTCAACTTACCTTTCCAAAAGAGTGATATGCAGTGCAATACACTCAACAAAACCTGGATTTCAGCAGGTTAGAGCTGTCGTCCTGATGTACTATCAATTTTTCTAGATTTATCCCTTTAACTAATTCCACAGCCATGTGTATTCAAATTTAGCTGGGTATTATCAATAAACAGTCCAAATGTACGCAACATATCCAATGTGCTTATTTCCTTTGGAAGAAATAATTTACAACTTACAGACCCAAAAACAGGTCATCCAAATAACTGGATGCTTAAGCTAAGATGCAAGTCAAAAATGTATGATATTTCTTAAACAACACTTAATGGTCTTAAAAGTTTCCATTGTCAATCTCTGAACCAATCTTTTCAGTGGAGGCCTAACACAGAAGATCAATGGAAGTAAAGATCACAACACTTCATTACTAAATGAAGCACTAAAGAAATCGCCTGACTCGTGCATTCTACCTTATTAGCTGAAAACCTGCCCCATTAACTCTGTTTCTTTCTCCTAACATTCTGCTAGACCAGCTGAGTAAATTTTCCAGTACCTTCTGTTTTCATTTCAGATAATGTATTTTGCTTCATCTGGAGAATAACGCAATAATTAGTCATACTGTTCAAACATCAAGTACTGAGAAAGGCTTGTAAGCAATATTCAATGTAGCTGTGTAGTTATGTGCAACATAATTTGTATACAGTGGAATATTGCAGAATAAAAGTAGCACACAATCATGTTTAAGTATAACTGCTGTAGAAATGCCACACAGGCAAAATGCTCACATGTGAGTTTATATAGTTTGTCTGCTATTATTCTTCACAGCACCAGGGACCCAGGTTCGAATCCAGCATTGGGCAACTGTTTGTGTGGAGTTTGCACGTTCTCCTAGTGTCTGCGTGGATTTCCTCTGAGTGCTCTGGTTTCCTCTCACAATCTAAAGATGTGCAGATCAGATGAATTGGCCATGTTAAATTGTCCATAGTGTTAGGTGCATTAGTCAGAGGGGGGTGGGGTGCTCTTTAGAGGGTTGGTGTGAACTTGTTGGGCCAAAGGACCTGTTTCCAGACTGTCGGGAATCTAATCTAATCTAATCATTATGCATGTTTCGTTAATGCGAATTGCTATAATGTGATTGATAAATGAGTGAACATTGTTTGTAAACAAAAACTTCCACATGTATATGTTGGCTATTACATGATTCCATCCCCAACACTTTAAGTGTCATGGTGTGCGGAGGAATATAATATTTATACCAAAAGAGTTTCCACGTCGACATCATATGTGCAGTTGACTAGCATGCTTTTTTGTGAAGTGCTTTTTGAGAGCACCCTGTAATTTTTCTTTTTTTTTGTAAATGTTGCAGTTTACTTATAAGTATGGGAAGACAAATTAGTAAGAATGTTTGCAAGAAACATCCTAGTCACAAAATTGTGGGTGGCAAGCATAAAAGGAAGACTATAACATTTGAAGAGAAGTAATTTATAAAACATTTTGAATGTAATGAAAGAACATGTGATATTGTTTGTGCAGCGAGAATAAAGGAATCTAGGTTATGCACCATTAGAGGTAATGCAGAAAAAATTAAAGCAAGCTTTTCTGCTGGAACAAGCCTGAGTGTGGCCCAAGGAACTTGAGGAGATGGAATGGCTTCTACATATGTGGATAGAAGATCAAACAAAAAAGTGTTCCAGGACCAGCTTTCTCACCATAAAAGAGAAAGTCTTACCAATTTATGAAGATCTAAAGAGAAAAGCTGAAACTCCTGCTGATGTGCCTGCCTTTGGTGCTAGTAATGACTGGTTTGCTGGTTTTAAGAACTGCTATGGCCGGAGTAGTATTTTGCCAATCTTAGGGAAATTGAACAGAACTAGTCAAGTTACATCAAATGTTTGTTTTTAGTGTTGCTGCATTGACTGGGAAAGTGCTGCAAGTGAGTGTCAGGTTAATGTGATAAGAAAGGAGTAGAACAATCCCAGTATGTGAGATGGCACTATTTGAGTTAGTCAATTTGTCATTACCCCATTTTGCAATTCACAATCACATTCTTGCAACTGACAGATTTAAAAAGAAAACTATCTACTGACCAATTGCAGAGTTAACTGAGGCAGCAGACTTCAAATTTCCAGTATCTCTTTAAAAAGATAATGGATTCTTTCCTGTGCCAACTAAAGCAGTGAATAAATATAATAAAGGAAAGCAGAATGAGGTGACACATCACCAAAGTTTCTGAAAATAACTTCTCTGACATGTGGATGCCAGTGCAAAATGCTCAATGTGAGACCGTCCAAAGCATCTTGAATTAAATCAAAGTGAAAACTATGATCAACTATACTTCTTCGCTAAATGAAAGGACAGTAAAGGACTTGACATTTGACTTGCCATTTGTGCCTTTCAGAAATAATTGATATTGCATTAATGAAATGGAAATAAATGCAATTTCAATGTGCCTCCTGATTTTTAAGTGTTTGGTGTAATTCAGATTTAACAGCAATTCACATTTTCAAAGAATTTCCATATTGTATTTATTTTTATTGACTTGAGTCTTTTTGATTTCAGATATTTCTAGGCTACTTTTATGCATCAATTCTACAAGAAATTTATCTCTGATATTTGTCATCACCATCAGTAAAACAAATCCATTTGAGTCCATTTACTGTTTTAAATGCTACATTTATACATAAATTGAACTTCAAGCAATGTTATACTCCACCAAGAGGCACATGCTTTTCTTGTTCCCTCTCTTGTGAATAGTTACATTGAAGTATCCCACTTTAATAAGAAATATGGCTTCAGCTTTATGCTGGAGAAATTGCCAGAGCACTTCTTTATTAGTTGCAAAAGGCAGATAGAACATTTCTAAACTTTCCAAAAGTCAATTAAAAACACAAATTAGCTGAGTTTTAACCCCTTTGATCTAATCATGTTGTTGGGACCTGCAGGAATAAAGTGGGGCAAGTGGATTTGATTCGAAGGACACCTTCAAAGCTCAACAGCTGTATAAACTGTCAGTCTGAAAGGGCTGCAGTGCCAACTTTCCATCAGGCCAGCACTTGTTGGAAGCAGTCTGTGAACCAAAAAGTTGATTTCATTTTTTATGGGAAACCAAGAGGAACACATGTAGTACTCTACCTGGAAACGGGGCTCTCCCTTGCCCATGGGCTGCATCTTCTACAATCAACCACCTCCCCTCATAACCAGAAACCCCATCAGCCCCTGACTGTGATTGGTATCGTCTAGAATTATGGTTAGAACATTCTCCCCAACTCTTCCATCTGGCAATCTGGGATTCATTCCCACTAGTCATCAGTCATCCATAATCTGGCCGAGTTAAACTGTGAATCCATAGGGATAATCACTAAAATTGGCCAATGTTCCACTTTTCTGAGCTTGCACAGTTATACCATTGCCCTCTCCTTCTGAGCTCTATTAATTGCAGTCTAGATTTGATCTGAACTGGAATGAGACAGTCAGCCTCAGCTGGTTTTAGTTAAAAAATGGGTTAACAATCAAGTTAGTAATTTCCAATTTATTTTAATTCTTGAATTTTTAGTCGATTGATTTAATGTTAAAACTCTGCTCGCAGTTGGTGAAAGGTATAAGTGATAAATAAAATGGCACTTATGTAGGTGATTCTTCACAAGCAGGGAGTATAGACAGAATGCTTGGATATTGCCATCTTTAATATATTATCACCTGTGTGTATTTGTCATAATTATTTTGGATGACAGAGTACACCGTTCTGGAGCACTAACAAGAAATGACATAGTAACATTGCCCTCGGTTGATTTTCCACATTGCTAAGTTCTTGACCCCATCTGTGTTGTTTTGAGAAAGCTGCAAGCAACTGCTTCACTGCACTGAAGAGAAAATTGGACATAAAATTATTGTCAGGCAGCTTACATTCATTTCTTAGCTGGTTAGAGCTCACTCATCTGTTGCCATGGCTGCAGCTGAGAAAAAGTAGAAGAACGACAAAATGAGCAGCACAACTACAAAGGCAATTGGGAGACAATGTACAAAAGAATCTGAAGCTTAATCTGCTTCTTCCTATACTCCTGGATTCTCCAGATTTTGAAGGTCAATATCAGTAACAGGTTTGAATTCTAAATTCCTCAAAAATGGGTGGGTTGGGACCTGATGGGATGTCACAGTCCAAATCCAGGAGAAAACCATAACATCTAAATATTATAACTTAACTGGCCAGATTTCCCAGCCTCAGCAATGCTGATAGCTCAATCAATTTGGGGACAACATTGGATTAAAAAAACTTCACAAATGGCAATAATTAGGAGTTGGTAACAGGAATTCTTGCCCTTGGGCTAGCCAAGTTTATCTGCTCCCATGAGATTAGAATCTTATATTCAGCTGGTCAGACTGTCCACTCCATCCAAAGAATACCCTTGATCTGCATTCTAGACTGACTCCAGACTAGGAGAAAGTGAGGACTGCAGATGCTGGAGATCAGAATCAAAGAGTGTGAAGGTGGGGCCCTCCAACCACATGGGTTTCGCCTTGGGATCTTTCAACCACATGGGTTCAATGTGGATTTCACCAGTTTCCTTATCTCCCCTCCCCCAAACTTATATCAGACCCAACTTTCCAACTTGGCACTGTCTGACTGGCTATGCTTTTCCAGCACCACACTCTTCGATTCTGAATACAGACCAGACCTTTAAGACAGTTAAATGATATCACATTGCATGATGCTCTGATGTATGTACTATATATTTGCCTCATCTTCAGTTGCTTGTCTGTAATGTGCAATGACATCACTAAGTATAGAACCCAGACTATGCATGTAAATCTGTAATATTTTAGCCTTGTTAAATGGTTAGCATTATAAATGAAAGCCTGTCTAAACAAAAATATGACTCTCTGTGATATATGTGATGCGGAGTAACACAAACTTCATTATGGTGGCAGTACGTAGAAATGAAAAGCTAATCATGGCAGCTATTTAGTGAAAGTAGACTCTGAAGGCTGAAACGATAAATATTTGCAACAGCATAGCAATTTTGAAGTCTTTTTCCTAACCGTCATTCAATAAACTGTTTGAGTTCAGAGCTGATATTACAACTACAAACAAGGGAAAAATCAAACATACAAAAGTAAAGACTGCAAATCTATGCCGAAGCATAATGAATCTTCAACCTCACACTCTCTTTTAAAACAGACAATTTACAAAAGAGCAAAGACATCTTTTTTTTTAAAGTTAAAACGTGCTGAAGGAGAGTTTCAATCTCAGAAAGTGATCCTGTAACAAAGTATAGAAAATGAGCACAGGAAAAATGTTTTCTATACTAGATAGAACTTGTCTCTGTCTAGATGTCTGTCGATATGTATTTTCTTTTCCAGAAATTGTTTTAAAATAATACTGCATGTATGGTGTTATCATTGCTTATTGTTTGATATGAACATCATCAAAAGGCAGAAACTTGTAAAAATATTTAGATTCTTGAGGTATTTTGATATGTTTTGGCAGAATTGAGACCTGTGCTGGTCAGAGGCATCTGTAAGTGGATTGACATTTTAGCTGGTCAGTGGGGAAGTAACATATAAATTTGCGAAGGGTGATGGTGGTGTGAAACTAGCTGAGCAGAGGATTGGCAGCCTGAGCTTAGCTTCAAGCTGCAGAGAGACAAAGCAGTAAATGAAAGGCAGAGAATTAATTATGAAAAGAAAATAGGCAGTGAAGATGTCAACAAGTGATTAGTGATATATTTTTCAATGCAATGAAGTCTAATGAAGAAGACAAATGAGCTGATAGACACAGGTGGACATTTGCAAGTATGAGGAAGTTGAACAGTTCATCCACTTCACCAACACCTTCCACCCCGACCTCAAATTCACCTGGACAGTCTCAGATTCCTCCCGCAATGAAGTCTAATGAAGAAGACAAATGAGCTGATAGACACAGGTGAACATTTGCAAGTATGAAATTAAAGTTATTATTGAAAACAGGATCTAAAGAAGGACAAGAATGGCAACATAATAAGCTAAGCTTTCCCAGCCCCTGAACATGGGCAATGGTGAGTCAGTTGGGAACATATGGCAAGAGTGGACAAACGAGATTCTTAAAATATCCAAATCTTATCCCATATGTAATGTTAGCTTTCTTGAGTACTGTCGGGGTTTTGGTTTGGCGATTAGGGATGGGAGTAGAAATCCTCATTGTTGCTGCCACATGCACAATTCCCTACTGTCTGTCCACCAAAAGGCTTGAGGAACAGATGCTTGGATCAGGACAACAATGTAGAGTCCACGTAGAGTCATCACACTAGTTTCAATGTTTGGAAGATGTTTTTCCAATATTATTTATGTGGATGCCACTGCTGAACATTCACATCATTGAGGAGCTGACATTTTTTCTGATATTACCTAGATAAGGTCATTGGAGTCAGCACCAGTTGACCTCGATATAGAAAATGCTTCCATCTCTGTGACCACTGGACTCAGAATAACCAGATAAAAGAAACATATGCCTGTAATCCCAGGACCAGTGCCAACATCCAGCAGATGGTGGTCTGTGTATGGATTGAGCTACCAGCAGAAGTGATGGAGGCTAGTACAATTAGAACATTTACAAGGCATCCCAATGGGTATATGAATAGGAAGGATTTAGAAGGATATAGACTAAATGCTGGCAAATGGGACTCAATTAATTTATTTCTGGTTGGCATGGACAAGTTGGACTGAATGGCCTATTTCCATGCTATACATCTCTCTGAATCTATGCCTTTTTGTGGAGCCACATCCTATTGTGAAGCTGTCAGCTTTCAGAGCACTCATGAGAATTGCAGTCATCGATTTCCATGGAATATAGATGAGAAAGGGGTTGTGGTGCATTTTATGTGTTTCTGGTTCATCTAAGGGATTGTCCATCCCGACTTGGCCCAATGAAGATGATGAGCTGCCTTTTGAATCACTGCTGTCCATTCATGAAATCCTTATGGTGCAGAAAGAGACCATTCAGCCCAATGAGTTTGCACTGATTTTCTCCATCCAGGCTCAGCCTCCTATCCTATCCCTGTAACCATACATTTACCATCTACTCCTGATGAAGGGCTTTTGCCCAAAACATCGATTTTCCTGCTCCTCGGATGCGGCCTGACCTGCTGTGCTTTTCCAGCACCACTCTAATCTGGACTCTGGTTTCCATTATCTGCAGTGCTTGTTTTTACCATCAACCATGTTGATCCACCAAGCTGCATGTCTTTGGACTGAGAGAGGACTGTCATCATTTTGAGTAAATGTATTGTCATTTTAGTGATTTTGAGAAGTAAGTTAAATGTCAATTATGAGTGACATTTGTGAACCCTACGGGGTTTGACACTTAAAGGTTACTGGACAAATATCAAAGGTTGTTCTGATTAAACTGATTAATTATAAATTTTGTTTTAATTAACCTGTCAAAGTATGTTATGACAGATCTCTGGAGCAGGTAGGACTTGAAGCCAGGCCTGCATTATCAAAAATAGGAGCCCTCACTATCGCTCATATACTTGGTTATCAAATTAGTCTAAGTAATTAAAGTTATTGATTCAAAATCAACAATGATTTGTATTTATATACCACCATTGAAACAGAAAAACATCTTGATATACATTGAAGCAAAAAAAGGAACTGAATGGTCAAAAGCTGAGTTGAAGTTTATAAAATAATGAGGGGTATAGATGCAGTTAATGATAGTTGTCTTTTCCCAACGATGAAGGATTTCAAGACTGGGGGATACATTTTTAAGGTGAGAGGAGAGAGATTTACAAAAGATACAAGGAGCAAAGTCTTTACACAAAAGTGGTTCGTGTGTAGAATGAACTTCCTGAAGAAATGCTGCATGTGGGTACAATTACAACATTTAAAAGACAATTGGATAAGTATATGTACAGGAAAGGTTTGGAGGCTTATGGGCTCGAAGCAGGCAGGTGGGATTCATTTAGTTTTGGATTATGTTCGGCATGATCTGGTTGAACCGAAGGAACTGTTTCTGTGCTGTGTGATTCTATGACTCTATGACCATATAAGAGGCTGGAACTTTCATATGCAGTAAATTCCAAATAGCCAACAAATAGCAACTGAAGGAAGGGAGAATTTGGCTGTTGGACTTAAAGTTGTTGTGGAGACAAGTGTAAAACTAAAAGAATGGTGAAACAGTCAGGGGATTTAACCGCACAAATGAGAATTTCAAATTGGAGGTACTGTGGGCTAGGGAATAACATAGGTCAGCATGGACAGAGTAATGATTGAATAGGACTTGGTAGAATCCAATCCAATATAATACATAATTAAAAATGTTATATTTAATTGTTTATGCAGCAGTGATTTTCATGCATGTGATCAGTTCATATATCGATGGTCTTAATCAGGAATTTTCAGAGCTCAATCACATAACTGACTCTGCAAAAGTTAAAAAGTAATCAACATTCAGGATACTACAATGGCAGCTGGAAACATTGCTGAGATGTCAACAGCTTGAAAGGGTAACCATAAACAAATATATTTGTTCTAAATTCCATCAAGTGCCTACCTTGTACTTTCAACAAACTATAACATTTCTGGTGAAGTAATATATTGTCTTTGTAGCTAAATATCAGGTCATGGAAAACAAGAGCAGAGTAGGCCACTCGGTCCATCAAACCTGCTCTAGTATTCAAAAAGATCAAAAACTGTATATTATAACCCTTGACTCACTCATTGATCAAAAATCTAACTCAACACTGAATTTAGTAATGGCCCAATCTCTACTGCTAGAGGGGAATTCCACCACTAGTTGCATCCTGTTAAAAAAAGCTTTTCTTTGAAAATGCTTTTTTAAAAGAATCCTCTTTAGAAGAAAGACTAATATAAATTAGAGACCCCAATTTTAAAACTATGCCTCATAATTTGAGATTCTCACCCTGAGGGACATCATTATCTGAGCATTCACCCTGTCATCTCCCTCAGAATGTTTATGGCTCAGTAAGATCACTTCTCATTGCATGAATCTCCAATGAATACAGGCTCAAACTCACAACCTTTCCTTATAAAGCAACCGCATTCCTTCCAGGTAGTTTCTCTGAACTAGGTACAGAGTGGTGCAGCTGCAGTGTACTGGGTTTATACATCACTAAATTGAAATTAGCCTCTGCTCTAAGGTGGTCATGTGGTGCATTAGGAGTGTCCCTACCTTTCATTTAGAAGACTTGAGTTCAAATGCATCTGCTTTAGAGGTATGTTATAATCTGAGCAAGTTGATTAACATGTCTAGCCTTCCCTGAACATAGAATATAAAGCCATACAAAGTAATTCAAGTGATGTTTCAAACATTATCAACTAAGGAGAAAAAGAAAGAATCTGTTATATTCTTTGAAGCAATAAAGGCCAATATTTTATTTTTCTTTTGAATTGCTTGCTATATCTGCTTTTTTTTTTGCAATTCATGAAAAAAATCATGAGCAGATTCCTCTATACTACAGAAGACCCAGACTAATAAAGAAGACCCAGTATAGCAGCTATGCTGATGGAACACATCCACTAGAACTAACTAGCTCAGTTAGTAGACATGATATTGAACAACTCTTGATGATTGTTGTTTAGTACCCCTTCCCAGAAAACATTCTGAACCCTGCTACCATCCTCAAAGTAGTGTTCAACATGGTACAGCACAGGTACACATCAGCAAGGGTGGGCAGTTGTGGGGAGGGGGTTGGTGGCGGTGGTTGTGATATAAGGTAACCAGCAAAAGGTCTCCTTGCTCATGTTTGATCTGATTTCACAAGACTGCATGAGATCCAAACTCAATGTAGAGGGCACCCAGTGCAACTCCCTACTGATTGTACAGCGCAATTTGGAGTTTCTTGACAAAGGAAATGGATAGAGTTGATGAGGGTGATGTGTATAATGTGGTATGCATGGATTTACAGAAAATATTTGATACAGTATCTCATAACTCACTTGAGAGGAAAGTTGATGGTCATGGTATAAAAGGGATAGTGGCAACATGGATACAAAATTAATCAAGTGATTGGAAACTGAAAGTACAGTCAATGGATATGTTTTAGGCTGGAGGAAGGTTTGTGGTGAGGTTCTCCAGGATATATATTAATGATCTGGATCTTGATGTACAGGGCAATTGCATATGACACTAAAGTTGAAATAATTGTGAACTGTGAGGAAGACAGTGTGGAACTTAACAAAACATAATGACAAGTTGGTGGAATGAGTGGATATGTGGCTACAGAGGTTCACTGCAAAGAAATGTGAGCCAGTTCATTTTGTTAGGAAGAACATTGAAAGATGATGTAACATAGGGTATTCAATTCTCAAGGGGTGCAGGAGCATAGGGAGCTGGGTGTGTACATGCACAGATCCAATAATGTCTCAGAACCACAATATTGTGATGGCTCTCCCACCCTTCCAATTACCCAAGAAAATCTCCTCCACCCCCTGACAGTGAGCTGAGAGTCAAATTCATCCAAAATTCAGACTAACCCCACAGGCTTGTCAAAAACATAATAGATTCTATCTGAATGGCTGAACCCACAACTCACACCCTCCCCCAACACTTGGGGCTATAATTCCCTCCCTAAGGCTTGTGTCTTTTCCCTTCCCCAGGGTCCATGGTCTCATTTCCCCTCTCCTCTTCCTCCAGGCTTGGGCCTCTAATTCCCTTTCCCCTCCCAAGGATCAGGAAGGGGATACGGGAGAGGTCTGGTCACCCCTGTCCCCTAGAATCAGAGCTTAAATTCATCTTCTTTTCCAGGATTGTGGGTCACCCTTCCATTTCCCAGACTTGGGCCTAATGCACCCGCTCTGGGAGGAGTGGGAAAAAGGAAGAATGTAGTGAGATGTTGGGAGAAAAGATGAGGGAAAGGATAGAAGGGGAGGACAGGAGTGCATTGGAACACAGGGCAGAGAGGGTTGAGACAGAACCATGCAGGAGAGAGGGAGGTCAGGTAAGAGTGGCGTAGAGAGGTAGTGATAGAGGAGAGCAGGGAACTGGAGGATACAAGGTGGGAGAAAGATGAGAGTATAAGTGGTAAAGGGGAAAGAGTGTGGAATGGGTTGAGTGATGAAGGGGAAACAGGGAGGAGAAATGAGGTGGGGAAGCAGTGTAGATGGGAGAACTAAGAGAGGACCAGATTATGAAAATTATAATAGATAAATACAATCTCATACGATAATAACTGAATACAGTATTTACAAAAAACAAAATAACTAATACTAATAAGACTATGACGATCACTGTAGTGACTGGTCTATGTGAAACAATAATAATTGCAATGAGAACTTTGAAACATTCTAATTTCTGACTTTTTTTCTTTGATCGTTTTTTTGACTGAACAAGCTTTTGTTTCAGCTTACTTTCAACTAAGTTTATTTTCAATGATTTTATTTAAGCACTGCTGAGTGGTTTAAAGCAATTTAAATGTTTGCAATTGATATGCTTGGAATGCTGGGAATTTGTTTTGTCATCTTTGGTTTCAGTAATTCACTCCGATTTTTCGAGTGATGATGACTGAACTAACACTATGGAATGCACATTGAACGTTCTTGAACTCAGCTCATCGCAAACGAGAATGATCAAATATTGTTTAACACAGAATAATGTTGAATTTTTCTGGAACATTCTGCAGAAAGCCTAAACAGCAGCACCTGCAAATTAGTTGCTTGCTCAATATGAGTGGTTTAGTGGTTAGCACTGCTGCCTTGCAGCACCAGGGACCTGGGTTTAATTCCAGCCTCGGCAACCATCTGTGTGGAGTTTGTACATTCTCGCTGTGTCTGCGTGAGTTTCCTTCAGGTGTCCCAGTTTCCTCCCAAATCCAAAGATATGCAGGTTAGGTGAATTGAGCATGGAAAATTACCCATAATGCTCAGGGATATGTAGGTTAAGTGCATTAGTCAAGGATAAATGGGAACTAAGAGGGTCGGGGAATGGGTCTGGGTGGGCTACTCATCGGAGGGTCAGTGTGTACTTGCTGGGCCAAATGGTCTGTTTCCACACTGTAGGAATTTTATGTTCTAATTGCACATTGGAACTTTAAATGCTGCACCAAGCAAAATTATATTTATTCCACTTGATAATAATTAAACATGTTATAAAAAGGATCCCCACTGAATCCTGTGATATTTGAACTGTTACAAGGATACAGTTGTGAATAGACCAAAACGTGACACTGACAAACAAACAGAACTGCAACACTCTTGAAAACTAAGTTTCAAAAACTTTATTGCAGAATCACAAGAATATCACTAACACACCTATAGCTAATAGACAGGCAAATAAGACGATGTAGGATGCATAAATGGGAAAACAAAACTGACAAACTGATTTCTTACAATTCAATTGTGATTTTATTTTACAAACTCAGAAGAACTAGGAGCAAGAATAAACAATTCAGCCCCTCAAGCCTGCTCCACCATTTGATACGGTCATGACTGATTTCATCTTGGCTCCAATTTTACTTTCCTTTCCATTTTACATCACCCTTCAATCCATTAATATTTAAAGATCTGTCTATCTCTTCCTTAAAATTACTCAATATCCCAGTATCCACCACAATCTAGAGTTGGGATTCCATAGATTTGAGAGTAGTAATTTCTACTCATACTTGTTTTAAATCTGCTACATCCCATCATAAAACTATGACCTCTTGTTCTAGATTGCCTCGTGTGAGGAAACATCCTTTCTATATCTATTTTGTCAGTCTCCTTTAACATCATTTTAAACTCAATTAGATCTCCTCTCATTCTTCTAAACACTTGAGAGGAGAAGCCTAAACAGCTCAATGCCACTTGGAGTCATAGAGTCATAGAGATGTACAGCACAGAAACAGACCCTTCGGTCCAACCCATCCATGCCGACCAGATATCTCAACCCAATCTAGTCCCACCTGCCAGCACCCGGCCCATATCATAAGGTCGTCCCTCAGCCTCCAACACTCCAGGGAAAACAGCCTCGGCCTGTTCAGCCTCTCCCTATAGTTCAAATCCTCCAACCCTGGCAACATCCTTGTAAATCTTTTCAAGTTTCACAACATCTTTCTGATAGGAAGGAGACCAGAATTGCACAAATATTCCAACAGTGGCCTAACCAATGTCCTGTACAGCTGCGACATAACCTCCCAACTCCTGTACTAAATATCTGACCAATAAAGGAAAACATACCAAATGCTTCTTCACTATATTATCTATGCGACTCCACTTTCAAGGAACTATGAACCTGCATTCCAAGGTCTCTTTGTTCAGCAACAGTCCCTATGACCTTACCATTAAGTGTATAAGTCCTGCTAAAATTTGCTTTCCCAAAATGCAGCGCCTCGCATTTATCTGAATTAAACTCCATCTGCCAATTCTCAGCCCATTGGCCCATCTGATCAAGATCCCGTTGTAATCTGAGGTAACCTGGTTTGTTGTCCACTACGCCTCCAATTTTGGTGTAATCTGCAAACTTACTAACTATATCTCTTATGCTCGTATCCAAATTATTTATATAAATTATGAAAAATAGAGGACCCCAGCACCGATCCTTGTGGCACTCCACTGTTCACAGGCCACCGACCTGAAAAACAACCCTCCACCCCCACCCTCTGTCTTCTACCTTTGAGCCAGTTCTGTATCCAAATGGCTAGTTCTCCCTGTATTCCATGAGATCTAACCTTGCTAATCGGTCTCCCATGGGGAACCTTGTCGAACGCCTTACTTAAGTCCATTTAGATCGTATCTATTGTTCTGCCTTCTTCAATCCTCCTTGTTACTTCTTCAAAAACCTCAATCAAGTTTGTGAGAAATGATTTTCCATGCACAAGCCATGTTGACTATCCCTAATCAGTCCTTGCCTTTCCAAATACATGCACATCCTGTCTCTCAGGATTCCCTCCATCAACTTGCCCATCACTGACGTCAGGCTCACTGGTCTATAGTTCCCTGGCTTGTCCTCATCACCCTTCTTAAACAGTGGCACCATGTTTGCCAACCTCCAGTCTTCCAGCACCTCACCTGTGACTATTGATGATACAAATATCTCAGCAAGAGTCCCAGCAATAACTTCCCTAGCTTCCCACAGAGTTCTAGGGTACACCTGATCAGGTCCTGGGGATTTATCCACTTTTATGCATTTCAAGACATCCAGCACTTCCTCCTCTGTAATATGGGCATTTTTCAAGACGTCGCCATCTATTTCGCTACATTCTATATCTTCCATGTGCTTTTCTACCATAAATACTGATGCAAAATATTTATTTAGTATCTCCATCATTTTCTGAGGCTCCACACAAAGGCCACCTTGCTGATCTTTGAGGGGCCCTATTCTCTCTCTAGTTACCCTTTTGTCCTTAATATATTTGTAAAAACTCTTTGGATTCTCCTTAATTCTATTTGCCAAAACTATCTCATGTCCCCTATTTGCCATTCTGATTTCTCTCTTAGGTGTACTCCTACTGCCTTTATACTCTTCTAAGTATTCACTCGCTCTATTTCTTTTTCTTAACCAAACCCTCAATTTTTTTAAGTATCTAGCATTCCTATACCTACAAGCTTTTCCTTTCACCCTAACAGGAATATACTTTCTCTGGATTCTCATGATCTCATTTCTGAAGGCTTCCCATTTTCCAGCTGTCCCTTTACCTGTGAACATCAGCCCCCAATCAGCTTTTGAAAGTTCTTGCCTAATACTGTCAAAATTGGCCTTTCTCCAATTTAGAACTTCAATTTTTAGATCTGGTCTATCCTTTTCCATCACTATTTTAAAACGAATAGAATTATGGTCACTGGCCCCAAAGTGCTCCCCCTCAGTCACCTGCTCTGCCTTATTTCCCAAGAGTTGGTCAAGGTTTGCACCTTCTCTAGTCGGTACATCCACATACAGAATCAGAAAATTTTCTTGTACACTCTTAACACATTCCTCTTCATCCAAACCCTTAACACTATCGCAATCCTAGTCCATGTTTTGAAAGTTAAAATCCCCTACCATAACCACCCCAGTATTCTTACAGATAGCTGAGATCTCCATACAAAATTGTTTGTCAATTTCCCTCTGACTATTAAACGGTCTATAATACAATCCCAAGAAGGTGATCATCTCTTTCTTATTCCTCAGTTCCACCTAAATAACTTCCCTGGATGTATTTCCGGGAATATCCTCCCTCAGTACAGATGTAATGCTACCCCTTATCAAAAATGGCACTCCCCTCTTCTGTCTTGCCTCCTTTTATATCCTTCCTGTAGGATTTGTATCCTGGAACATTAAGCTGCCAGTCCTGTCCATCTCTGAGCCATGTATCTGTAATTCCTATGATATCCCAATCCCACATTCCTAACCATGCACTGAATTCATCTGCCTTCCCTGTTAGGCCCCTTGCATTGAAATAAATGCAGTTTAATTTATTAGTCCTGCCTTGTCCCTGCCTGCCCGGACCATTTGATTCGCTTCTGTTCTCAATTGTACCAGTCTCAGATTGATTTCTTTTCTCACCACCTCCCTGGGTGCAACCTTCCCCGCGCCCCCCTTGTATATTAGACCCCTTCCAATTTAGGTGCAATCCGTAATTCTTGTACTGGTCACCTCTACCCTAAAAGAGGTTCCAATGATCCAAAAATGTGAATCCTTCTCCCATACACCAGCTCCTCAGCCATGCATTCATCTGCTCTATCCTCCTATTCCTGCCCTCACTAGCTCATAGCACTGGGAGTAATCCAGATATTACTACCCTTGAGGACCTCCTTTTTAAATTTCTACCTAACT
>NC_057715.1:41550276-41561730 GCF_004010195.1 Chiloscyllium plagiosum
CTGAGCCATGTATCTGTAATTCCTATGATATCCCAATCCCACATTCCTAACCATGCACTGAATTCATCTGCCTTCCCTGTTAGGCCCCTTGCATTGAAATAAATGCAGTTTAATTTATTAGTCCTGCCTTGTCCCTGCCTGCCCGGACCATTTGATTGGCTTCTGTTCTCAATTGTACCAGTCTCAGATTGATTTCTTTCCTCACCATCTCCCTGGATGCAACCTTCCCCACGCCCCCCTTGTATATTAGACCCCTTCCAATTTAGGTGCAATCCGTAATTCTTGTACTGGTCACCTCTACCCCAAAAGAGGTTCCAATGATCCAAAAATGTGAATCCTTCTCCCATACACCAGCTCCTCAGCCATGCATTCATCTGCTCTATCCTCCTATTCCTGCCCTCACTAGCTCATAGCATCGGGAGCAATCCGGATATTACTACTCTCAAGGATTCCTTTTTAAATTCCTGCCAAACTCTCTGTAATCTCCCTTCAGAATCCCAACCTCTTCCCTTCTTATGTCATTGGTTCCAATGTGTACAATGACCTCCTGCTGGCCCCTCTCCCCCTTGAGAACATTCTGCACCCTCTCTGAGACATCCTTGATCCTGGCATCAGGGAAGCAACACACCATTCTGCTTTTTCGCTGCTGGCCACAGAAACGTCTGTCTGTACCTCTGACTAGAGAGTCCCCTAACACAATTGATTTCTTGGAACCCAACATACCCCTCGTTGCATTAGAGCCAGTCTCAATACCAGAAACTTGGCTGTTCGTGCTACATTCCCCTATGAATCGATTATCCCCTACATTTTCCAAAACAGCATACCTGTTTGAAATGGGGATAGCTACAGAAGACTGCTGCACTACCTGCCTACCTCTCTTACCTTTCCTGGAGCAAACCCATCTATGTGACTGTATCTGAGACTTTCCCCACGTCCTATAACTGCCATCCATCACATAACGTTGCTACAGCATTGCCTCTAACTGTCTCTCCAACTGATCCACTCGATCTGATAGGAATTGCAACAAACAGCGTTTATTACAGATATAATCCACAGTAACCCGTAAACTCTCCTTAAACCTCCATATCTGACAAGAAGCGCATATCACTCTACTAAAGGCCAATTTTGCTCCTTCACAGTCTACAGACCTAGAAAATAACACCGTCTTATTCCTGTACAAAACAGTGCCCCGGGTTAAATTAATAGTGATGGCTTATATTTTAAGATTAATCAAGAGATATATCTCAAAAAACGTATAATCAAGAAAAAAAACCCACTCTGCTCACGACTGCACACTTTCTGTAGGCCACACTTAAAACTATTCACTTATCTGATTCTGTGCTATGACTTCACCCAAACAGTTCCTCCAAGATCAGTTGTGAATTTCACAGTTTGTTAATTTTCCCAGACATACTCCGATGTTCAGCGATACGTGAATTCAAACAGCAAAGGCAGTAACTGTGGAAATTCTTTAGACAAACCTCTTATCTCTGGACTCAAACTATGGAATCTCTTCTAAACTCCCTCCAATGCAACTACATCCTTCCTCAAACAAAGGAATGAAAATTGTATGCAATATTACAGCTGCAGTCTCACTAATGCCTTAAACAGTTACAGCAACACTTCCCTTCATTTATACTTTATTCCTTTCACAATAAATATCCCATAGGTCCTGAATGCTCCCAACCCAGTTCATGGTTTTTTTAAAATGACAGGACAACTGGTCTTTTTCAGCCAGCTCTCAGTCTTCCTTTAAATCATGAGACCGAAGTCTTACATGTCCAGTTGCCTGGATGATCAACAAATCTGAATTGTGCGCAATTCATACTGCACATTGTCCTCCAATCGTTTTACTTTAACTCATAGAAATACTAGTACATACCCTCCAGCTCTCTCCCTTAACGCCATCGGGGAGATTACAGTGGTCATTCATTCCCTGGATGATATCGTCACCCAGCCCAGCAGGTTCCTTGGAGTTCCTGACACATCAGGAATGTTGATCAGATATGCAGGATTAGAAAACCTTAACTTCTGACATGTTGAGCTATATTCAATTGTACAGCAATCGAGAAAGGAGAAAACTATCTTTTATATACCTCTATGTACCTGTGCCAAGCACTTATACTCCCTAGATGATCAGATCTTTACATATTTAAAGTTCATGTCACCTCTCATGGACAGTCTTTCCATGAACTGTCTCCAAATACCCTGTTGACTATTACTGGATTCCCCCAAAAAGTTTCATGTGTCGCTGTGCATCATCATCACCAGATAGATCCATCTGGTGGGCGGCACGGTGGCACAGTGGTTAGCACTGCTGCCTCACAGCGCCAGAGATCCGGGTTCAGTTCCCGCCTCAGGCGACTGACTCTGTGGAGTTTGCACATTCTCCCCGTGTCTGCGTGGGTTTCCTCCGGGTGCTCTTGTTGGGCCGAAGGGCCTGTTTCCACACTGTAAAGTAATCTAATCTAATCATACTGTTTCAAGGTCCTCTTTCTGCTGATCACAATGAAATAAGAATAAGTTTCAAGGTTCCCTCAGAGTGTTTCTTTCGCTGAGTGTCTTCACAGTCAACAGTATTGGTATCAAAATGCTGCCTGACCTTTTTTAATTACAGGTCACTTAAACTGTATAACAGTTCAACAATGCAGCACACAAAATATTTGATACTCAACTCTTTTTAAGTGCTTGCTGACATTAAGGAATTGGCATTCACTATCTTTTACACTGCCTTAACCTTTGTGTTCTCACAAAGACCAAACCACAAATTCAGCAGTGAGAAATTAGACTTCACATGTCATTCCCTTCTGTAAAATTTTATAGCCTAATAGATATAAAATCCTAGTCATGATATGGAGCTGAAAATTTATCACTTAAATCCTAATTTCAATTATGTCATATCGATTACATAGAGGTAATGTAAATGAAAGTACTGGGTGGGAATTTGTGGAAACTCAGAGAGTCCTTTGATCATCAAGCTGAATCTGCAACACACTCCACCAAGTTAGACCTGCATTGCCTTCCATTCTCACCTGAACTGTAAATGCACAATAGAAATGGAAACTGAATAATCACACATGGTTGTGAGCAGAGTCAGTGTTTTATTCCTATCTGAGCTGACAGGCTCTGCTTGTGAGCAATGTAAGGCTCTTCAAGGTGCATTGCATTAATTAGGTACTTTAACAATACAGATAGAAGACATCTGTAATCATAGTACCTTCCATGCGAAATGCATGAAGTGTTCTTTTGTGTGGGATACAAACATTGGTCACAAACACTCTTGACCATGTCATTGGTCAGTTATGGATTGATCATAGTTATCTCTGTGAAGCAGAAATTATACAGGTGATCTTAATATTCTCATGAGAGGGCTGCAATTTGCAAAGACAATCCAGGATCAGCACAAGGACACCGAGCTGATTTCCTGTCATCTTCCTTTGGTGATGTGGCAGTGAGGGTGAGATTGAGACCATAGGTAACAAAGATCAAGCAGCACTTACAATCTCCTACTACAGTTTAGTGAAATAGTTTGTACTGCATTAACTGCAATAAGGAAGCCGCTGTGATAGGTCCATGCACAGGCATTCCGTGGCCCTCCTTGTTGGATTCTTCCATAAATCATTGAAAGGAGGATTATGATAAATATGTGTGCTATGTGAATATTGACTGCTCACATTACTAAGGACCTGATCTGTTTCTGATATTTCTCACACAGAGCCATTGGAATCATGACCAATAGATTCAGTCACAGCAGAGATCAACATCTGTGTGGTCATGATGCTATGAAGCAGATGCATCAAAAAGTCCATGACCAGCGGTCACCTGCAAGTTAATGATGAACAGCTACTACAGGAAGAAGTCGCAGCAGAATGTCTCTTTAGAATGTGTGAGAAACACAGAAGGCCCAGAGTCTATTGCATTGATGCCATTTCTTACAGATGAGCAAGGTGCATTGTGTTCCCAGACTAAAGATGCCAAGAGACTGACGTTGAACCATACCAATTGCATCTTGCCATCTGAAGGGCTTGATATTCATCCTATCCCAGTGACTGTTAAGATGACAGCTGCACTAAATATTTATGTGACTGGCTGTTTCCAAAGATCTATGAGGGATCTGTCTGGGATCTGTCAATCGTTCACTCTCAGATGCATCAAGGCGGTTACCGAAACAGTTTGAGCCAGGTCATATCATTTTATCTCATTTCCCTGTGTCAAAGTTGGTCTGCAGTCTGGGCAGCAGGTTTTGTCAATACATTGGCTTCCTCCAGGTGTAGGATGAAATGGTATGCATATCATATTGATACTTCAATATTGTAACATCACTGATTTCATCAAAAGAAAAGGCATCCATTCCATCAATGCACAAGTTTACTGAAGAAGGAAATCAGGAGGGTTAAAAGTGGGCATGAGATAGCCTTGGATGAGAAGATTAGGGTGAATCCAAAGAACTACTTTAGGTATATTAAAGGAAAAAGAATAACTAGAGAGAGATTGGGGCCCCTCAAAGTCCAAAGTGGACATGTATGTGTAGAACCGCAGGAGATGGGCGATGTTCTCAATGAATATTTCTCTTCTGTGATAACCATGGAGAAAGTTATGAAGACTTGGGAACTTGGGGAAGTTGGTGGTGATATCTTAGGGACAGTCCATATCACAGTAGAGGAGATGTTGGATATTAGAATGTATGAATTTGGATAAATCTCCTGGTCCTGACCAAATATATCCAAGAATGCTGCAAGAGGCTAGCATCATCATTAGCTACAGGTGAGGTCCCAGATGACTGGAGGGTAGTGAATGTTGTGCCACTATTTAAGAAGGGCTGCAAAGAAAAACCTGGGATCTATAGAACAGTAAGCTTAACATCTGCGGTAGGTAAGTTACTTGAGAAATTTCTGAGGGATAAGATATATGTGCATTTAGAAGGATAGGGTTTGATTAAGAATAATCAGCATGGCTTTCTGAGTGGGAGATCATGCCTCACAAATATGTTAAAGTTCTTTGATGAAGTAACCAGGAAGGTTGATGAGGGCTGAATGGTAGACATATTCTATTCCAATAATGTCTTTGATAAGGTTCCACATGGCAAGCTGGTCTGAAAGTTCTTCACATGGAATCCAGTGCAAGCTTGCAAATTGGATATAAAATTGGCTTGATGGTAGGAAGCAGAGGGCAACGGTGGAAGGATGCTTGCCAGACTGAAGGCCTGGGACGAGTGGAGTGCCTTAGGGTTCGGTGCTGGGCCCATTGCTGTTGTTGTCTACATCAATGATTTGGATGAGAATGTACAGGGTATGATTAGTAAGTTTGCTGATGACAGTATCGTGGACAGTGAGGAAGATTATCAGAAATGGCAGCAGGACCTTTATCAGCTGGGGAAGTGGGCTGAGAAATGACAAAAGATTTTAATATCGATAAGTGTGAGGTCTTGCATTTTGGAAAGTCAAATCAAGGTCGGTGTTTCATGGTGAATAGTAGGGCCTTAAGGAATGTAGTGGAACAGAGGGATCTTGGAGTTCAGGTTCACAGTTATCTGAAAATAGAGTCACAGGTAGACAGGGGAGTGAAGAAGGCTTTTGGCGCACTGGCCTTCACCAATCAGGGCATTGAGTCCAGAAGTTGGGAAGTTATGTTGCAGTTGTATAGAACATTTGTGAGGAGTATTGTGTTCAGTTTTGCTCACCTTGTTATAGAAAGGATGTTATTAAACTGGAAAGAGTGCAAAAGAAATTTACAAGGATGTTGCCTAGACTCAGTGGTCTGAGTTATAGGGAGAGGTTGGACAAGCTGAGACTTTTTTTTTAAGAGTATAGGAGACTGAGGGGGACCTTTTAGGGGTATAGGATCATGACAGGCATAGATAGGGTGAAAGCACTCAGTCTTTTTCCCAGGGTTGGGGAATCAAGGTCAAGAGGGCATCAGTTTAAGCTGAGAGAGGAAAAAATATAAATGAAACTGAGGGGCAACTGTTTTACACAGAGGGTGTTATACATTTGGAATGAGCTGCCAGTGGAAGTAGTCATGGAGGGTACATTATCAACATTTAAAAGGCATTTGGACAAATACATGTTTAGGAAAGGATTAGAAGGATATGGGCCAAGTGCAGGGAAATGGGGTTAGTGTGAATGGACATTGTCATCAGCATGGACTAGTTTGGGGCAAAGAGTCTGCCTCTATGCTATAGGACTCCATGACTCTATGATTCTAAGTCATCTGTGATCATTGCCATGATATCTTAGTCTGTACCAGCTACCTTGGAATTGCCATGATGCCAATATCTTTGTGAACTCTGATATTAGTCGTAGAGTGATTTGATTTGATTTATTATTGTCACACATACCTAGGTACTGTGAAAAGTTTTGTTTTGTGTGCAGGACAGGCTGATAATACCACGCAAAGTACATTGGGATAATAGAGCTAAGCGACAAATACAATGTTAAAGCTGCAGCGAAGATGCACAAAGGGGAAGGTCAACATTAAATTTGAAACTTGAGAGGTCCAGTCAAAGTCATAGAAGTCTACAGGACAAAAAAAAACAGTTCTTTAGCTCAACGAGTCTGCGGAAGTCAAAATCCACCTAAGCATTCTAATTCTACTTTTCAGCACTTGACCTTCAGTCTTGTACACCTTTACTTCACAATTGCAAATCTAAATGTTTCTTAAATGTTATGAGAGTTCCTGCCTCTACCACTCTTACCAGCAGTGAGATCCAAATCTCCACCAAGCTCTGGGTATAAACATTTTTTTCCTCAAATCCTTTCTAAACCTCCTGCTCTTTACCTTAAATCAATGCCTCTTGGTAATTGATCCCTCAACAAAGGGGAGACGTTCCTTCCTGACAACCTAGATGTTATAAGGATAGAAGGGGAGGCAAGTGAAGAGGGGCTGTGGTGTTTTTGATCAGTGAAAACATCACTGCAGTATTAAGAGAGGACATTCCTGAGGGATCATTCAGTGAAACTATATGGATAGAACTGAGAAATAAGAAGGGGATGATCACTTTGATGGGATTGTACCATAGGCCCCCAATAGTCAGCAGGAAATTAAGGGCCAAATATGTAGAGAGATTGCAGATAGCTGTAAAAATAAGGCAGTTGTAATAGTAGGTGATTTTAATTTGCCAAACATAGACTGGGACTGCCTTAAAGTTAAGGGTTTGGATGGGGAGGAATTCATTAAGTGTGTTCAGGAAAACTATGTCGATGGTTCCACTAGAGAAGGGGCAAAATGTGACCTCCTCTAGATAAAAAAGGCATGGCAAGTGACTGAGCTGTTAGTAGGGAAGTACTTTGGGACATAATTGTATTAGTTGCAAAATAGATACAGAAATGAATAGGGTTTAGATCAGGGTGGAACTGGAAAAGCACAGCAATCTCATTCGTTTGGCTGAACTGGTCCTCACTCTTAACAATTTCTCCTTCGAATCTTCCCATTTCCTCCAGACAAAAGGGATAGCCATGGGCAACTATATGTCCCCAGCTATGCCTGTTTGTTTGTCGGCTATGTATAGTCCATTTTCTGTAGTTACACTGGCACCACTCCCCACCTCTTCCTCCGCTACATTGATGACTGCATTGGCGCCACCTCGTGCTCCCGCGAGGAGGTTGAGCAGTTCATCAACTTCACAAACACATTCCACCCTGACGTTAAATTCACCTGGACCATCTTTGACACCTCCCTCCCCTTCCTGGACCTCTCCATCTCCATTAATGATGACTGACCTGACACTGACTTTTTACAAACCCACCAACTCCCACAGCTACCTGGATTACACCTCTTCCTAACTTACCTCCTGCAAAAATGCCATCCCGTATTCCCAATTCCTCTGCCTCTGCCATATCTGATCCCAGGAGGACCAGTTCCACCACAGAGCACACCAGATGGCTTCCTTCTTTAGAGATCGCAATTTCCCTTCTCACGTGGTTGAAGTTGCCCTCCAATGCATCTCATCCACATCCCACCCCTCCGCCCTCAAACCCCAGCCCTCCAACCATGACAAGGACAGAACCCCCCTCCGCCCTCAAACCCCACCCCTCCCACCGTAACAAGGACAGAACCCCTCCAGTCCTCACTTTCCACCCTACCAACCTTCGCATTAACCACATCATCCTTCGACATTTCCGTCACCTCCAAACAGACCCCACCACCAGAGATATATTTCCCTCCCCACCACTTTCTGCTTTCCGCAAAGACCATTCCTTCCGTGACTACCTGGTCAGGTCCACGCCCCCAACAAATCACCCTCCTGTCCTGGCACCCTCCCCTGCCACTGCAGGAATTGCCCACACCTCCTCCCTCCCTCCCACACCACCATCCAAGGCCCCAAAGGAGCCTTCCACATCTATCAATGTTTCACCTGCACATTCACCAATATCATTTAATGTATCCGTTTACCTGATGCGGTCTCCTCTACTTTGGGGAGATTGGATGCCTCCTCGCTGAGCACTTCAGGGAACATCTTTGGAACACCCGCACCAATCAACCCCACCGCCCTGTGGCCCAACATTTCAACTCCCCCTCCCACTCAGCCGAGCACATGCAAATCCTGGGCCTCCTCCACTGCCGCTCCCTCACCACCCAATGCCCGGAGGAAGAACATCTCATCTTCCGCCTCGGAACATTTCAACCCCAGGGCATCAATGTGGACTTCACTAGTTTCCTCATTTCCCCTCCCCCCAACCTTACCCCAGTTCCAACCTTCCAGCTCAGCACCATCCTCATGACCTTACCTACCTGCCAATCTCCCTTCCCACATATCCGCTCCACCGTCCCCTCTGACCCATTCCAACATCTGCAGTCCTCACTTTTGCCTACAGAAATGAATTGGTCTGGTCCACAAGTTAAAGTTCTAAATTGGGGCAAGGTCAATTCTAATGGGGTTAGGAACTTTCAAAAGTTGAATCGATGAGGCCATCTGCAGGTAGAGGTATGTTTGGCAAATGGGAGGTTTTCAAAATTAAGATTGCAGAATCCCTATAATGTGGAAACAGGCCATTTGACCTAACAAGTGCACACTGATCCTTCAAACAGTAAGCCATTCAGACCCATTCCCCTATTCTAAACAATGCACTTAGATTATGGGAGGAAACCAGAGCACCCAGAGGAAACTCATGCAGACACAGGGAGAAGGTACAAACTCCACACAGACAGTAGCCCAAAGTTGGAATTGAATCCGGATCCCTGGTAACGTGAGCCACCATGCTGCCCGTTTATAATGAGAGTTCATGGACAATATGTCCCTGCTAGTGAGAACGGTAAGGCTGGTAGAAGGAACACTGGATGACTAGAGATACTGAGTTCTGATCAAGAAAAAGAAGAAGGCATAAGTCAGGTAGAGGCAGCTGAGATCAAGTGAATCCCTTGAGGAGTATAGAAGGTATAGGAGTACACTTGAGGTAAATCAGAAGGGTTAGAAATGGACATGCGATAGCTTTGGCAGATAAGGTAAAGGAGAATCCAAAGAAATTCTTTCAGTATATTAAGGGCAAAAGAGTAATTGGGAGGGAATAAGATCCCTTAAAGATCAACAAAGTGGTCTATTTATGGAGTCACAGGAGATGGGTGAGGTCCTAAATGAATATTTCTTGTCAGTGGAGAAAGACATGGAAGCTGGGAAACTTTGGAAAATAAATAGTGATGTCTTTGAAAGAGTGCATTACAGAAGAGGAGATGGTGAAAGTCTTTAAATGCATAAAGATAGATAAATCCCCAGACCTTATCAAGTATATCCCAGGATGTTGTGAGAAGCGAGGGAAGAAATTGCGGGGCCAATAGCACAGATATTTATAACATCAACAGTGAGAGGCCGTAAGACTGGAGGGTGGTTAATGTTGTGGCATCATTTAAGAAAGGCTGCAAGGAAAGCCACAAACTACTCACTACTGAGACTAAAGTCATCAGTAGGTATGTTGTTGGTGAGGATTCTGAGAGACAGCATCTACATGCATTTGAAAAGGCAAGAACTGATCAGGGATAGTCAGCATGGCTTTGTGAATGGGAAATCATGTGTCACTAATTTGATTGAACCATGATATGGAGGTGCTGGTGTTGGACTGGGGTGGACAAGTCACGGTGGCACGGTGGCACAGTGGTCAGCATTGCTACCTTACAGTGCCAGAGACCTGGGTTCAATTCCCACCTCAGGCAACTGTCTGTGTGGAGTTTGCACATTCTCCCCGTGTCTGTGTGGGTTTCCTCTGGGTGCTCCGGTTTCCTCCCAAAGATGTGCAGGTCAGGCGAATTGGCCATGCTAAATTACCCGTAGTGTTAGGTGCATTAGTTAGAGGGAAATGGGACTTGGTGGGTTACTCTTCGGAGAGTCGGTGTGGACTTGTTGGGTCGAAGGGCCTATTTCCACACTGTAAGTAATCTAATCTAAGTCAGGGACACCAAGTTATAGTCCAACGGGTTTATTTGAAATCACAAGCTTTTGGAGGACTACTCCTTCATCAGGTCAAGTGTTGTGACACTGTAGACCTTTTACAGAAACTCAGCATCCACAGACCAGTCGAACTAGGAACATTCTTTTTAACAATGAATATTTGGCACTCCACACCAGCATTCCCTACGATGGTGGCATCATTGCAACTGCCTCAATACTCAACATCGACAACTGCCAATTCCCAAACACCATGCTATAAGACATCTATTTCATCCTTGAACACAATATCTTCACCTTCGAGACTTCACCTGGCAAAGGAGAAGTACTCCAAAAGCTTGTGATTTCCAATAAACCTGTTGGACTATAATCTGATTTTCATGTGAGTTCTAAATTTTATTGAGTGTTATGAAGAGGTGACCAAGAAGATAAATAAAGGCAGAGTGGTAGGCAACTACATGATCTTTAACAAGGTCTTCAACAAGGTTCCTCATGTTAGATTAGTTAGTAAGGTTAGGTCACATGGGATCCAGGGAGAGTCAACCAAATGAGTACAGATTTGGCTTGACAGTGGGAGACAGAGGGTGGTGGTAGACAACTGTTGTTCATACTGGAGGCCTCTGACCAGTGGTGTGCCGCAATGCTGGGTCCACTGTTGTTTGTCATTTCTATGAACGGTGTGGATGAGAACATAGGAGCACGATTAGGAAGTTTGCAGATGACACCAAAATTGGTGATACAGTGGACAGCGAAGAAGGTTATCTACGAGTACAAAAGGATTTTGATCAAGTGGACCAGTGGGCCAAGGAATGACATATGGAATTTAATTTAGATAAATGTGAGGTTTTGCATTTTGGTCAAACAAACCAGGGTAGGTCGTACACAGCAGGGCCCTGGAGAGTATTGTTGAACAGAGACCAAAGAGGTAAAAACAGTAAGGTAAAAACAATGACTGCAGATGCTGGAAACCAGATTCTGGATTAGTGGTGCTGGAAGAGCACAGCAGTTCAGGCAGCATCCAAGGAGCTTTGAAATCGACGTTTCGGGCAAAAGCCCTTCATCAGGAATAAGCTAGAGGA
>NC_057715.1:41561998-41603391 GCF_004010195.1 Chiloscyllium plagiosum
TAGACAAGATGAGTTGGAGGGCATCTTTAACCACGTGGGAAGGGAAATTGCGGTCTCTAAAGAAGGAGGCCATCTGGTGTGTTCTGTGGTGGAACTGGTCCTCCTGGGAGCAGATCCGGCGGAGGCGGAGGAATTGGGAATACGGGATGGCATTAGAGTGCAGGTTCATAGTTACTTGAAAGTGGTATCAAAGGTAGACGGGCTGGTAAAGCAGACATTTGGCATGCTTACCTTCACTGGTCAGAGCATTAAGTACATGAGTTGGGACGTCATATCATGGCTGTACATTAGTAACACCATATTTGATGTACTGTGTACAATTCTGGTTGCCCTGCTATAAGAAAGATGTTATCAAACAGCAAAGGATGCAAAAACGATTTACAAGGATGTGACCGAGACTGTAAGGTTTGAGTTGTAAGGAAAGACTGGATAGGCTGGGACATTTTTTCCCTGGAGCATAGGAGGCTGAGGGTGACCTTACAGAGGTGTATGAAATCATGAGGGGCATAGGTAAAGTGAATAGCATAGGCATTTTCCCAGGTAGCGAAGTCTAAAACTAGAAGGTATTTTTCAAGATGAGAGGGGAAAGATTTAAAAGGCATCCTACAGTGTGGAAACAGGCCATTCGGTCCATTCAGTCCACACGGACCCTCCAAAGAGTATCCCACTCAGACCAAGTCCCCTGCTCTATACCTGCAACCCTGCTTTTCCCATGGCCAATCTATCTAACCTGCACATTTTGGATTTTGGGACGAAACCCACACAGACACAGGGAGAATGTACAAACTCCATATAGATAATCACCTGAGTATTGAAATGAACCCAGGTCCCTGCTGCTGTAAGGCAGCAGTGCTATCTGCTGAGCCAACGTGCCGCCCCCAAAGTATCTGTTTCTGTGCTGTATGACTCTATAACTCTCTCCATACCCTCTTACATCTCAATCATGCCCCCTCCTCAGTCTCTGCTGCACCAAGGCAAACAGCCCCTGTTTCTCTAATTTCTCTCTTCATAATTAGAACTCCAGCCCAGGCAACTCTTTCCAGTTGCAATCACATCCCCCCCATAATATTGTTTCCAAAGTTGCACACTGTTCTCTAATTTGTCCCTGCTTCATGCTAAGGAACGGATGCCTTACAAAGTTGCTTATAGGGTGATTATGGTGGATAACCAGCACCATGGTGGAGCAGACAATAGATTTCATGATGCTTGAATCATAGAAATATAGAAAATAGAAGCAGGAGTAGGCCATTCAGCACTTCAAGCCTGCTGTGTTAATCATATAATGGCTGAACATTCAACACAGTAGGCTTCTTGTTTTCTCCCATACTCTATCACCTAGATCAAGTTATATTAGATCCCCTACAGTGTGGAAACAGGCCTTAGGCCCGACAAGTCCACACTGATCCTCTGAAGAGTAACCTACCAGACCCATTTCCCTCTGACTAATGCACCTAACACAGTGGGCAATTTAGCATGGCCAATCTACCTAACCTGCAAATCTTTGGACTGTGGGAGGAAACCGGAGCACCCGGAGGAAACTCACACAGACACAGGAAGAATGTGCAAACTCCGCACAGTCAGTTGCCCGAGTCTGGAATTGAACCTGGTTCCCTAGTGCTGTGAGGCTGCAGTGCTAACTGCTGAGCCACCGTGCCACCCTTTGGTACCTTTCATCCTTAGAATGTCATTTAATTCTGTTGTTGTCTGGTTTGTCTTTGAGCAAGTTACAGACAACTCCAACCAGAATCTTATGAATGAATTTTCCCAGGCGTCCTACAATATCAAATTAATATGAATATAAACTGGTACCAATACAAAACAGTCCAAACTTTATTAGGAACAAAGCTACAATTGTCTTTAATACTAAACTAATCCTTAATACTATGGTCTCTTAAGATTATAATACTTCCCGGGTGTCCTGTAGATTTACATAGTCGCTCTCTCTGTGGCTCTGTCTCTGAGTCTGCAAAGCTGCTTTCTCCCTCGCTCGCTCTCTCTCTCTCTCTGGATGATCAGCTGGTCTCTGCCTTTTGCCATGCTGGTCTCCTTGGAGGGCCTCAGGCAATTCCAGAGATTCTGAGAGCAGTTCCAACGGTAAGGTCTGCAGGTGAACTCTGTTTTTATCCCCTTTAGATGGTTTTCAGAAACTTTCTGTACTTCTGCCCATTCAGGGAGCTATACTTTAATAGTTTGAAACAAGAGTCAATCATTTAGATGGCATGCTGCTGTTAAAGTTTCTTTGTGTAGCAAGGCCTGGTGTATTTCTGTCTGGGCTGTCATTTGTTTAGTGGATAAGTTGTTAGGGTGTCCTTGCAGACTAATTGTTGCCTTTTATGTTATGCTAATGTCATTAACACCTGGCTGCTGTATTTGCACAATGCCCAGTTTGTTGGCCTTATGATTTCAGAGTTTCACTTGGCCAATGTACCCAGCATCCCTTGCTGTTTGGCCAAGTTAACAATCTATCTGTGTGTTAGCAGCCAGGAGGCTGCTACACCTTCTTGAAAGCATTCAATGTCTTGGCCTCAACTACTTATTGTGGCAGAAAATTCCACAGGTTCACCACTCTCTGGGTGAAGAAAGTTTTCCTCATCTCAGATCTAAATGATTGGCCTATCCCATATCCTTATATTATGGCTCTTAGTTCTGGAGTCTGCAGTCATTGAGAACATCCTTCCTGAATAGTCCTGTTTGAATCTTCTAGGTGTTTATTAGATTCCCTTTCGTTGTTCTAAACTCTGATGAATATATTACTTACCATTCCAGTTTTTCTTCATATATCAATCCTGTCATTCCAGTCTGTTAAATCTTCATTACACTCCTTCCACAGCCAAAATATCTTTCCTCAAATAAGGAGACCAAAGTCACACACAGAACTCTAAATGTGGTCGCACTAGCCCTTGTACAATAGCAGCATGACACAATAGCAGTAAGACATCCTCAGTCCTGTACTTGAATTCCCTTTCTATGAAGGCCAACAATACTTTTTGCATTTTTCACTACTTACTGCCATTGCATTAGGGGAGGAAGAAAGACACCATAGAGATGTACTGCATAGATAATGAGGCGAGCTGAAGAAAATTGCATGAGATAATCCACTAAGGCTCACAGAGAGAAACCATCCACAAGACTCTGAAATTGACACCTGGCTTTTGAATACCTAATTATAGTAGACTGGAAAAGTTTTCTGATCTAAATCTCCACATTGAATGAGTAAAATTAATGAATGCAAGGTTCCCTTAGGTAAGTGCATCATGAACTGTACCTATCTATGTGGTTGTCAACTTCACTCAGTTGATGGATTTCACGTCCATGGCTAGAAATATTTTGGTTCAACTCCAACTGTGACATGCTGCATAATTTTCTGTTGAGCATTTTTTGAGAACATTGCAAGTTTCCATTATCCTGCCTGAACTAACACTATCAACAAATTAGCTAGCTAGTTACTAGCTGTTGTATTGATACCTTGCTATGAACAGATTGGTTACCAATAGTATACAATAAAACATAATTCACTAGCAAAAGAAAAAAACATTTGAGAATGTGTTGAAGATCCACCTTGACTGTTAAGTGGAATCTGAGGTTATATGCTGTTAGTGGCTATTGCTGGGCTGGATGCCCTTCTCTATTAAGAGTGGCAGTTTGCCCCTAAAGGTTCTAGGCCATCAGGGAACCAGCAGCCTCAACAGCATCAACAAGACTGGAGGCATTGCTGGGTCTGAACCTGGAGAAGGAGGGCACAGTATCAGCTATGAACTCTTGCAGGCAAGTCTGTGAGGCATGAAAATGTGCACCCCAGAAAGACAGCCTCTCATCCAGAGTTAAAACTGGTAAAAAAAAGAACTGTATCCTTGGAATTGAACATTCCAGAATACTGGAGTCTGGATTAGTGCTGCTGGAAGAGCACAGCAGTTCAGGCAGCATCCAACGAGCTTTGAAATCGACGTTTCGGGCAAAAGCCCTTCATCAGGAATAAAGGCAGTGAGCCTGAAGTGTGGAGAGATAAGCTAGAGGAGGGTGGGGGTGGGGAGAAAGTAGCATAGAGTACAATGGGTGAGTGGGGGAGGGGATGAAGGTGATAGGTCAGGGAGGAGAGGGTGGAGTGGATAGGTGGAAAAGGAGATAGGCAGGTAGGACAAGTCCGGACAAGTCATGGGGACAGTGCTGAGCTGGAAGTTTGGAACTAGGGTGAGGTGGGGGAAGGGGAAATGAGGAAACTGTTGAAGTCCACATTGATGCCCTGGGGTTGAAGTGTTCCAAGGCGGAAGATGAGGCGTTCTTCCTCCAGGCTTCTGGTGGTGAGGAAGCGGCGGTGAAGGAGGCCCAGGACCTCCATGTCCTCGGCAGAGTGGGATGGGGAGTTGAAATGTTGGGCCATGGGGCGGTGTGGTTGATTGGTGCGGATGTCCCGGAGATGTTCCCTAATGTGCTCTGCTAGGAGGCACCCAGTCTCCCCAATGTACAGGAGACCGCATCAGGAGCAACGGATACAATAAATGATATTGGTGGATGTGCAGGTAAAACTTCGATGGATATGCCAGAATACTGGAGTCCAACTGAAGTTTACAGGACAAACCAAACAGTGTGTCTCATTCACAAATTTTACTGTTTTTTCCTTCTGGATAGGCACTGAAACTTTGAATGTGTGTGAGGATGTTGAGGGAGGGGAGGAGCTAGATTGGATAGTTGGCAGCGATTGCCATTGGAGATGTCCTTTGTGTGGCAAGGAGTTCCCAAATAAAAGGCATACCCCAAACTACCGCCACTCCCCACAGCTTACTTCAGGTCCCATCAGGTGGGGCTGCCAGGGTTTACCTGCTGGGCTCCCTATGTGATAGACAATCAATGGGTAGAAAGAGGCTCTATCACTCTGACAGACTATGGGCAAGAAATCTATTTGTCAATGACCTCAATACTGACAAGGCAATAAGGCAGCAGGAAGATGTTGGCCATACTGTGCACCACTTCATCATTTTATGGGATGCCCAAGAAAAAGACAGTTTCCTATTGGGATGCTATCTTGCCCTTGATTAAATTATGAGAAATAAACAAATAGTTGAAACAATCATCCCAGCAGATCCTCATGCTTACCTTTGTATTTATTCATGAATCCATTGTACACTTTACAATGAAGAGTAAATCATAACTCCAGAAAGGCAGGCAACTTCAAGCTCAATAAGACGTTGGTCTGTTCTGAGTTATGCTGAAAATGTGTTGCTGGAAAAGCGCAGCAGGTCAGGCAGCATCCAAGGAACAGGAGAATCGATGTTTCGGGCATAAGCCCATGTCTATAATGGATATGGAGGAATGGATTTGCGATTATGGAATACAAACTGAGTGGGTCTCACTTTTATCCACCTGACTGAGACAATATCCCAATGAATGGAGATGAGCTTTCTGACCTGCCATCCATTACTGCCTGTACCATGCTCAAGAAGCTGGTATCTGTGACTCCAGCCTTCCCCCAACTTTGCTGTGTTAAAACCTAGTGGGCAGGCATGACAACTCAGGAGATGGGCTCACAAAATTGGTAAGAGGCACAACTTACAATATCTACATCCAAGATGCAAATCTGAGCCTAAAACTCTGCCAACCAACCCTTTTAGCCATTTTTTTTTTAAAAGCCATGTTATTTAAAGATTGGTTATTGTTAAGAACACAAGAAAATAAGGAGCAGGAGAAGGCAATTCAGCTCCAGCCTGCTCCACCATTTGATATGAAATTAATTAATCTCATCTTGGCCTCAACTCCACTTTCCTTCCTGCTCTCCATATCCCTTCATCTCATTACTAATGAAAAAAATCTATCTCATTCTTAAATTTGCTCAATGTCCCAACTTTCACCACAGTCTTGAGTATTGAATTCCACAGATTCATAACCCTTTGAGAGAAGTAATTTCTCCTTAGGTCTGCTACCTCTGATCCTAAAATTATGCCCTCTCATTTCAGATTGTCCCTAACTATAATCCTAATCCTAACTCTAATCCTAAACCTAAACCTAACATTCTTTCAACGTCTGCTTTAAATTCTTTCCAACTTTCCAAATGTACTTCAAGGGCTTTGTCAGTTCCCATTCTGCTGGACCTTACATATGCTTCCTTTCTATTTGACCAAGGTCATAACATCCTTGATCATCCAAGGTTCATGTAACTTGCCGTAACTATCCTTCATTTTCGCAGAACATGCTACTTCTGAACTCTTATCAACTACCGTTCGAAATACTTCCACATTTCTGATATGGATTTTCCCTTAAACAGCTGCCTCCAATTAAAATCCTCCAGCTCTTGCCAAATATTGTTGTAGTTCCCTTTATCCAATTTAACAACTTTACCTGAGGACTTCTGCTGTCATGGCATTGTGATCACTACTCCCTAAATGCTCCCCCACTAAAACTTTACTTACCTGACCAGGATCATTTCCCAAAACCAGGTCCAGTATAACCCCTTCCCTGATTGGACTGTTTACATACTGTGTCAAGAAACCCTACTGAATGGTCCTGACAAATTCTGTGCCATCTAAGCCCCCAGCACAAAACAATTCCCAGTCAATACAGGGGAATCACCATTACAAAGACCCTGTTGTTTATACATCATTCCAAAATCCATCTACAAATACTCTCCTCTATCTCCCACTGGCTGTTGGGAGTGCTGTAGTACACTCCAGCATTGTGATTTCACCTTTCCTATTCCTGAGTTCTACCCATATTGCCTCAGTGTGTGAGTCCTCTGATGTATCCTCCATCAATACAGCTGTGAGGTACTCCTTCACCAGTAATGCAACTCCCCCATCCCTTTTACATGGCCTTCTATCACATCTGAATCCTGGGATCTATAGCTGCCAATCCTGTCCCTCTTTTAGCCAAGTCACGGTAATCACCATAATGTCATTGTTCCAAGTACTAACCAAAGCTCTAAGTTCATCTATCCTCCCTATTATACTTCTTGCATTAAAACATTGCATTTCAGATCATCTTCCCTGCTTTTTCAAAAACATTTCCCTGCCTGTTCTTGTTCTTAGACCTGCTTGCTTTGGTTTCTACCTCTCCCTCAATTTCTGCATTTACTGCCTTATTTCTTTGGTTCCCACCCCCCTGCCACACTAGTTTAAATCCTCCCCAGCCACTCTACAAAGTAACCCCCCAAGGACCTCTATCCTGGTCCTGTTCAGGTGTAACGCGTCCAAAGTATACAGATCCCACCTTACCCAGAACCAGTTCTGATGCCCCACAAATCTGAAGCATCCTTTCTCACAGATGTGTTCATCTTATATATTTTCTGTTTGTACTCTGACTAGCTCATTGCACTAGTAGTAATCCTGAAATAACTACCGTTGAGATCCTATATTTCAACTTTCTTCCTATTTCTCTATATTCTGATTTTAGGACCTCATGCCTTTTTTTTAATCTATCAACATGTACCACAGCCACTGGCTTTTCACCCTCTTCCTCCAGAATGTCCTGCAACTGCTATGAAACATCCAGGACCCTAGCACCAGGGAGGCAACACTCCATCCTGGACTCTGGGTTGCAGCCACAGAAACGCCTATCTATTCCCCTTACAATTGAATCCTCCACAATTTTAACATTTCTATGCCTATTTCTCCCTCCCTCTGTAGCAGAGCTAACTTGGAACAGTTGGAAATGCTGAAGAAACTCATTGGTTCACTCTCTCCATTAAGTGTTGACAAGACTTCAGAATCTGAGAAAAATATAGTGGATGTAGCCTTTGCCAACAGACCGAAAGAGTGAATTTCTAATGATGGAATCCTGTCACAACAGGCAAGCTCCCATGCATTAGACACTGTCCGTATCAGAAACTGAGTCAGAGGAGTCTGATCCAGTGTTAAAATGCCCCAGGATCCTCTCCAAGAAAAAAAACGGCCAATGTCCTCAGATTCAGAGGGGAAGGGATGTAGTGATTGTTACAAGGTCAGCCATCTGGTCATCATACAATAGGAGTTCTCAGATTGAGGCTGTTAATCTGGTCCAATCAGGGAGTCCTAGCTGACAGATAGAAAGAGAAGTATCAGAGATTCTGGATGCTGACTCTAATGAGGCTATGCCAGAGCCAAGAAATTTCCACGTGTAAATGAAGAGTGATTTGGCAATGGGATATTGTGCTGTGGAGATATTTCACCAACCTTTGTTCCTTTATTTATTCTATTATCATCCATTTTTTTGCTTTGTGCCATCATCCATTTTGTCATTTAGTTTCTCTTTCTGTCTACCTTATGGTATTTCCTGGTTTCTCTTCTTCACTCTTTACCTGATTGCATTTATCTAAAACCTGCTACTACTTTAACTTGTGCCAGTCACAACAAAAGATGTTCACCCTAAAACACTAACTCTGTTTCTTTTTCTGCCAAACTTGGTGAGTCTTTTCAGCATTTTCAATTATTTTTCTTCTCTGGAATACATATTGTATTAAAAATTTCCCAGTTTTGAAACTTAATGATTAATCTTCTGTCACATAAATATTTGTGTTTGAAGTACAATAAGCTGGTCGTAACTAACTTAACTGATCTTGGATTCTCAGCAGACTAAAATATTCATTACTTTGTGGACCTTTGTGCCCTGAAGGTTTTAGTTCAGTTTGACAAAATAGTGCTGTCCACTTAATCAACTAGCAATTGGTTTTATTTGACCATACATCAGAATTGATGCATTGCCATAGTGAGTCAGTCGTGTCAGCTAACCATTGAATAGTAACCTTCTGTGTGAGTCCAATTTAATAGTGCAAGATTTTAAATCCACTACCTTGAAAGAGAAGAATTATCATTAAAACTGTATTGTGTCCCAAACATCTGCAGCATGCTTTGGTAACAATAGGAAATCTTTCACCAAGCTATGACTTCTTATATCACTGGAGAAATGTACTGATGCAACTAAACATATTCTTAAAATAATATGGTATTGTCATAATTGTGTTACAGTTAATTAGCTTGCTAAAGCCTTGCATTTATGATAGTTTAATAATATAGAATTCGACTATTGCTGAACAAAAAGCATATTTTGTTGAAACTTTCCACCTTGCACTTTTGAGAATAATTCACAAGTAAAACATGATGAATGGTTATTATCAGAACGGGCTAATCAGAGTCCACTTATTAACAGTTCTGAGGAAAGGTCACTTGATCTGAAATGTTAACTCTGATTTCTCCCCACAGATGCTGCTAGACCTGCTGAGCTTTTTCAGCAATTTCTGTTTTTGTTTCTGATTAACAGCATCCACAGTTCTTTCAGTTTCCACTTACCAAAAATCTGCATGCTTTTCTCAAATGATATAAAAATTCCCTTTCCTTTGGTATGTTTTGCAAATTGTTCTGATGATGGCAAGACAAAAGGCTTCAGCCAAGTGTGACATTTTCAACAGTACTTAACATATATTCAGTATTCTTTTAAAAAACTTTTGAAGATGTATCAATCTGTGGACAAAAGATTATTTGAAAATAACATCGTAAGAAGTCAATAAAATGGATAAATATGAAAATCTTTGAGGAAACTGGTATGATTGCTTACTTGTTTTCAAGTCATAATTTGGAGATGCTGTTGTTGGACTGGGGTGTACAAAGTTAAAAATCACACAATACCAGGTTATAGTCCAACCGATTTAATTGGAAGCACTAACTTTTGGAGCACCGCTCCTTCATCAGGTGATTGTGGAGGACAAAATTGTAAGACACAGAATTTACAGCTAAAGTTTACAGTGTGATGTAACTGAATTGTGGAGGACAAAATTGTAAGACACAGAATTTACAGCAAAAGTTTACAGTGTGATGTAACTGTGATTTTTAAGTTTGTTTTCAAGTGTTTGACTAATCTCAGTCTTGCCACCATTCAACAGGACATGGATGTTCTTTCTACTTGAATGAATTAGGACAATGTCTGCAAGATGATTCTGTGAATTCACCACAACAATGTCATGCAAGCATTCAAGTAGTGGGAGTGCAGAGCAAAGTGGTAATGATTGAGGTCGATACTGCTCTCTGCAGTCTGCTCTGTGTCAGTTCAAGCTCATCACCTCATTTCTGGAGATCTTCTTAAAGTGGGAAGGAAAGGATTGAGTTGTCGAGGTCCATATAAGAACCAACTAAACTGATTGAATGAGAAATCAGATACTGCTGAAGACATTAGAGAAGATAATATTAAAATTGGTCAACAAAACCTCAAAGATAGTCATTGCCACCAGTTCAAACATTAGAGAGCATAACATGCAAGGCTCTTCCTCCAGGCGTCGTGGAGGAAGAGCGACTCATCTTCCGCCTAGGAACCTTCCAACCACAAGGAATGAATGCAGATTTCTCCAGCTTCCTCATTTCCCCTCCCCCCACCTTATCTCAGTCCCAACCCTCAGACTCAGCACTGCCTTCTTGACCGGCAATCTTCTTCCTGCCCTCTCCACCCCCACCGGCCTATCACCCTCACCTTAACCTCCTTCCACCTATCGCATTCCCAACGTCCCTCCCCTAAGTCCCTCCTCCCTACCTTTTATCTTAGCCTGCTTGGCACACCCTCCTCATTCCTGAAGAAGGGCTTATGCCCGAAACGTCGATTCTCCTTCTCGTTTGATGCTCTGATCCCCAGCATCTGCAGTCCTCACATTCTCCTAGTTGTCTCAAACCAAAATTAGTGTCTTGTCAATTTAAATAATGAGGGCTGCAAACAGAGCTTTTAAATATAAAGAGCAGGAAAGGATTCAGGTAAGTACATAGAAATGTGTAAACTTAAAGAGAAAAGTCAAGGTCATGGAGCAATACAGTAATTTAGCAATATGCAGTGTGTGAGAATAAGGAATAAAAAGATTAAGACAAAAGCCCATCAGTGAATAAGTCAAGACAGGGAAAAAAAAAAAAAAATATCATGCTGTTGTTTTTTGAATGCAAGAATCATATATAACAAGATACTATAAAATTAATTGAAACCACAAATAAAGATGTGAGTTCGATCTAATAGCCATTAAAGAGAAACAGTTGCATAATGAGCAAGGTTCAAATGAAATATTTTAAAGCATTCAAATAAAAGCAAACAAAATGGAAAAAGGGGAAGTGGGGGTTAACCCTGATTTAAAATTTAAAAATACTGCACAATGCCAGTTGTGGGAGAGGTGTTTTGCTCAGAAGAGCAGAAGTAGAATCAGTATGACTGGAGATGAGGCTTTTGCCCAAAAAATCGATTTTCCTGCTCCTTGGATGTTGCCTGAGCTGCTGTGCTTCTCCAGCGCCACTCTAATCAAGTTTCACCTGCACTTCACACATCCGCTGCTCCCGATGTGGTCTCTACTACATTGGGGAGACCGGACACCTTATTGCAGAATGCTTCAGAGAACATCTCTGGGACACCCACACCAATCAACCCCACCACCCCCTGGCCAAACATTTCAACTCTGCCTCCCACTCTACCGAGGACATGCAGGTCATGGGCCTCCTCCATCGCCACTCCCTCGCCCCCTGATGCCTGGAGGAAGAATGCCTCATCATCTGCCTTGGGACCCTCCAACCACATGGCACCAATGTGGACTTCACCAGTTTTGTCATTTTCCCTCCCCCCACCTTACCACTGTTCCAAACTTCCAGCTCAGCACCGTCCTCATGACCTGTCCCACCTGTCAATTATCCTTCCCACCTAACTGCTCCACCCTTCTCTATGACCTATCACCTTTACCCCCACCTCAATCCACCTATTGCACTCTCAGCTACCTTCTCCCCAGCCACACACCCCCTCCCATTTATTTTTCCACTCCCGAGGCTCCGAGCCTCATTCCTGACGAAGGGCTTTTGCCTGAAACGTCGATTTTCCTGCTCCTCGGATGCTGCCTGACCTGTTGTGCTTTGCCAGCACCACTCTAATCTTGACTCTATTCTCCAGCATCTGCAGTACCCACTTTTGCCTGGAGGTGAAAATAGAAAGTGGAAGTAAACAATGGCAGAAGTACTCTTCAAACATCTCCCTCTCCCAATATAATAACTATATTAAAGGGTACAGCATTAATCAAGAAATGAAGAATTCATAATGAAGGCATTGCAGTACTCATGAAGATTTGAGTATTCCTATGTATAAGATTAGATTCCCTACGGTGTGGAAACAGGCCCTTCGGCCCAACAAGTCTACACCAACTCTCTGAAGAGCAACCCACCCAATACCATTACCCTACGTTTACCCCTGACTAATGCACCTAACACTACGGGCAATTTAGCATGTCCAATTCACCTAACCTGCACATCTTTGGACTGTGGGAGTAAACCCATGCAGATCCAGGGAGAATGTGCAAACTCCACACAGACAGGAACTCTGTGCCTGAGGCAGGAATTGAACCCAGATCCCTGGTGCTGTGAGGCAGCAGTGCTAACCACTGAGCCACCGTGCCACCCCAAGGCAAATCAAAATTGCTAAAGTAGTTTAGTTGAAGAGTTCATGGAATTTATTTGAAGCAGCTTGCTAGAAGAACATATCATGGAAATACCCAGAGAACAGATGAATTTAGTCTGTTGTAATGATGCAAAGGTTAATCATTTAGCACATAATAGCGGGTCCCCTAGGGAACAGCAATCGTAAAGTGATAATATTTCATTTCAAGTTTGACTGTGATTTACATAAATCTGAAACTAGAGTAGTGAACTTCAATGTCTTGGTGACCTTCCATCTTGTGAATTCACAGTTCGCGATATGTTGCTAATTCTACATTAAATATTCCCTGAGTATGGCTCAGGAGCAGTATTCTGGCATGGCAGTCACTGCTACATTTATTGCAGAGGAAGAAAGTGGGCTGAAAAGGAGCAAAACTCACTGGCATCTGCACTTTCTCTTGATCCACATCTCAGACAGCTAAGCTTTCTGTTTCTGCTTACCTCTTACGTTGTCCTTCTCAACAGTCAAACTCCAGGTGTCATGATCATCAGCAACTGTCTGTCAGTTTTCAATGTCCACTGCCTTGCTTGCAAGTTGTGATTGCAGTAGAAGAATGGATGTCAAAGAGGTTGTGAACCAGTAGTCATTTCACAGATGTACTGAAAGTGTTTTTGGTATCTGATGATTGTGTTTGAGCTAGCGCAACCTTTGTTAGCTTAGCAATGAGTGTAGATATTTTTTGTCAATCTGTTCAGGGACACACCTCTGGAACAAGTGGGACTTGAACCTGAGTATTCTAGCTCAATGTTTGTGACCTTTATTAATGAGTGTATGTTGATAAAATTAATACACTCAGGACCTCTGAGTTGGTGACCATACTCTGCCAAGAGACATAAGAATATGTCTAAGATAGCATAAGCAAAAACTATTCATTCTGAATCTAAGTCTCCTATCAGTTTGTCAAATTGTATAAAAACCTATCAAACAGATTTAAGAAGCAATTTGGGGAAGGTTGACTAAAACTAGATTAAAATATATGGCTGAAAAACTGAAACAATATGAAGAAATATTGAATGATTTTTAACGAATATATATTCCATTGATAAATAAACATAATATAAGAAAACTGATTCATTCTCAGTGAATTTACAATTAAGGATAATATTAGATAAAAATAAGTTTATAATACTGTCAAAAAGATTTTCAAACAGTTTTGAAAATCAGCAAAAGCTGACAAAAAAATGGAGAAAATAGAATGCGCGAGTAAACTAGTAAGAAATATCCACAGAGGTTATACTTCTACAAGGTACAGACATGAAAACAGCGAAAGCATAAGTTGTCCTTTCATTGGCTAAAATAGTAGAAACTTCAAAGAGGAAAATGGAAATGGCAGATATTTTAATTATTTGTTTTTAGTCAAAATATTTATTTATGAATGCTGTAAATCAGAAACAAAAACAGAAGTTACTGGAAAAACTCAGCAGATTTTGCAGCAACTGTGAAGAGAAATCAGTCAACGTTTCAGGTCTAGTGACCGTTCCTCAGATTAGGACAAGAGTCCCACAAACCATTTCATCCAGTTCCAAAACTCCATCTCCACATGGGCCCTTCTCTCTGCCCTTTTAGCTGCACTTTATCTGTTCATTGAGAACCATCGACATGACATTGACACCTCAATTTCTCTGCACCCTCACCCAATCCAACCTATCTCCCTCCAAACTGATAACACTCCGTGTACTTAAGGATTTTTGACTGCTTTCACAGTAGAAAACAGAAATAATGAAGATCCAATGATCTAATCAAAGTGAAGAACTTAGAGAAATTCATATCAGCAAAGCATTATACGATTAAGGAGCAACAAATCCTTTAGATCTGATGGCCGACATCTGAAAATTCCAAAAGAGCAAGCCCCAGATATAGTGAAATAATCATGATTTTTCAACATTGCATAAAATTTAGAGTAGAGAAGGGGAAATTGGATTTGAGAAATTTATTAGTGCTTTTTGAAAAAAAAAAGGAATAATAGGGTAGATAAAGGGGAACCAGTGAATTTAAAGTCCTGGATTTTCAAATGACATTCAACAAATTGTGAGATGAAAGAACACATGAGTTTGGCAGAAAATATTAACAGAGGTGGAATATCAATCAAATGACAGAAAAAAGTTGTGAGATAGTCACTTTTAGGTGAGCAAACTATTCAGTGTTAACAGTGATCTTTCAGAGTCGAGAATGGTATCTGTCAGGCTGGATGCATCTTTAGATGACTAAGGAGCTCAGTCTTGGATCAACAGATTTTTCTGAAGTTAGGGCATAGTGCTGCATGGGGAAATAAATTGGCCGCCCCTGGTTGGAAGTCTTCTGCTACTACTGTTGCCCCAGGTGATTGAGTCACTAAACCTCCTAAGTAGGTTGGGGCCTGATAGATCAGGACACCATGCGATGCAGCCAGTAGCTCTCTCTCCTTAGTCAGTTGTGCCCATGTCTCCATACTTTAGTGACCTAGGCTGTACCCTTATCCCTTTCCTTTTGGTCACTCAAAGCATTGCTGCGAAGGGGGAGTTTCTGCCAATGCAATCCAGTGGAGCTGTTTCTTTAGGAACAGCGTTTTAATACTGATAGGCATAGCTCCATGGCAGACTAGTCATCCTTCAACTTGATCCCCAGGATTCAATGTAGGCACTGCTGTTGGAACCTCTAAAGTATCTTAATGTGACATCAATAGAGAGTCTAGGTTTTGCTGTAGAAGGTTAATACATGAACCAAGACCATCAGTATAGACCAACACCTTTGTTCACTTTCAGAGGTCCTTGTTGTAACATACACAGTGTGGGCAAGCTATTACTAGTGAGTTGTCACAGGTATCAGTGCATGAGCCTTGGCTCTTTACAATACGTCCTACTTACTTTGTTGAAGGGATTGGCAGTCAGATATTCAAGTTTACAGTTAAACCAAAGATGCTTGTGAAAGTAAACCGTGATGAAGTCAAATAAACACAAGTTTATCCCAAGACATTGTATCTGTTATCACCTGGGGCAACAGTAGTAGCAGAAGACTTCCAACCAGGGGCGGCCAATTTATTTCCCCATGCAGCACTATGCCCTAACTTCAGAAAAATCTGTTGAGTCAAGATGATGCTAGTTCTTAATACTTGATGTGTGCATATCCTAAGGATTTAATGACAGATAATCCACTTGTTTAGCGATGCTATGACATACCTTCTATGGCAGTCAAGTCCTGAGGAGGGAATTGAATACAGAGTTGCTTTATCAGAGATAGCAATACCGCTCCACAAGACCTCGATATTCAGCTGGTGAATGTGGATTATAAGTGCGAGGTCAATGAAAAAAATAAAAGAAGTTGTAGCCAGAAAGATAGGTTCTGGCTTCACTCCATTTTCCTAGGGGTAGGTTGTGGATTGTGATCGATGATATCTATTCACCCAGTCTGGGGGAGAGGCACAGGAATTTTCCAAATGCATATCCCTTGCTCACCAGTGGAACTTACACTGTATCCTATTCTGGCAGTGAAGAGAAGGTGAGTAGGCTGTTTTGTCCCAGTGACATTGACAACAGACTTTGATCAGTCGCACTGAAATGTTGCAGAAATACCAGACAACCAAGCTTCCTTGTCAAGTATTCTTTCTACCAAGCAGTGTGATGGCTATTGGGCAGGTGGATGGCTACTATCTATAAGGCATTCAGCCAAACAATCACTTGTTCCACCTCATGAAGGTCTCCACTGCTGGCAGCCTGCAAAGTGGATATCCATGGACAGTCCAGGGCACGGGGCTTTCCACTGTAAACTTGCATCAGCACAGGTAACAGCAGCAGCAACAACACTGGTTGTCTGCTATGCAACACATGGCTCATCCCTAGGAAGAATACATGGGTACCAGGATGCAAGTGGAAAGAGGCCAGACCCCCAACAATGGATCTAAAGTCCATGAAGCTGCTATTCTGATATGTATCAGCAACCTGTGTCTCAGGAGGATCAGCCTCAGACTGCAGCTCCACTGCTAATGTCTTCATCCTCACTTTTGTCATTCATAAAGTGATTAATATTTTATTTTTAAACAAGTTTCACAATATGGCCTGTCACCAGTGTAGATCAAGACTAAGTTCAGACTATCTAGGCACCTCATTTAAAACTTAGCCTATATTTCCTCGCAAAATTCCAACTAGCAAAATGTATATTTCACACTTCCCTGTATGATATTTCATCTGTGATACACATGTCATTGCATCAGCCTGTCTCTGTCTTTATGAAGCCTACTATTATGCTCCTTATTGTTTGCTTTATATCTGTGAGACAAATGGAATCCAGTGAATTTGTTCAATAATATGTCGTTAAAATAATGCAATCAAAAAAAAATTGTGTCACATATGTCGGGCTGAATGGAACCCAGTGAATTAATTCAATTGTGTTAAACATAAATTCAAAAGAATTAACACATTAATTTATTTAGTTATGGCTCAGTAAATTTGATCCAGCAAATTCATTTTATCCTGTCTGGGCAAATCAGTGTAATCCTTCAAGTTATAATGAATGCTTGCGTGGATGGAATTCAGCTCTCCAGACTTTCTTGCTTCACTATTCTACCTAAAGTAATCCCACTCCAAATCCTGGTTATTTTTTCTCACTCAGAATTAATTTATCTCTCCAGTCTCTGAAACGTTTGCAGTAGGGCTGACTTTACTTCGGGTCTCAATTTGCACAAGAGAAATGTTCACAGTGTTAAGGAACAACAAATACTATCCTTTACTAATATTTGAATCCACACTGTGGTGTGGCTTTCGCCTACAGCAGGACATTTTACCTGATGCAGTATTGCTTATGTTACCTTGTAAAATGTAAGAACTAGATGGATATAGCAATCTGTATTGAAATATTCAACAACTCATGGCACATATATTACAGTCATAAGCATTTCTTGTTTCAGCTACTGTTCAGCTATCCAGTTACAAACAGTGGCATGCTTTCACCAAAGTGTCATGCTTCAAGTGGCCCTAGATGAGATGGAACTTGAGACTTTTGTACCTACAGCTCATATGCTATAGTACAGTAATTCTGTCATAGGCCTGACTCCTAAAGGCATATGAACTGTGAGAAATAATTCAACATGCCCTATTTCACAAAGAAAGAAAAGCTATCCCTAACACTTATGCACAGTTAAACATAAGACCATAATACATAAGAGCAGAAAAAGCCATATGGCCTATTGAGTATTCTCCATCAATCAATGAGATTAAGGCTGATCTGATAATCCTTAAGTGCACACCCTTTTACTCATAACCCTTGATTAACTTATTTATTAAAAAATCCATCTGTCTCAGCCTTGAATTTACTTAACAACTCAGTCAAAATAATCTTCATCGATAAATAACTCCACAGATTCATTATGTTTTGAGAGAAGAAATTCTTCCAAAGTTTTTACATAACGGGATGTCTCCTTATTCTGAGATGTACTCTGCTCCGAGATTCTCTCACAAGGGGAAACAACCTTTTTGCATCCACCCTATCAAGTGCCAAAAAATCTTGCATGTTTCAATAACGCCACCTCTCATTCTTCTGAACTCTAACAGGGCTCAATCTACTTAAACTCTCCTCATATGGCAATCCCGCCACACCCTCGGATCAATCTAGAGTAAAACAAGAACCTAGCAATCGTGGTAGCATCAGTGGAAAGAAAACAGAGTCAACATTTCAGGCCTAGTGACCCTTCCTCTTCAACCTAGTGTACCTTCTCTAGGCTGCATCCAATGCTATTATATCTTCCCTGAGATAAGAGGCCCAAAACTGTTCAAAGGATTCTAGTTATGGTCAAGTAAAGATCACATTTTGTATTCAGAATTTCTGTTTGTGGACTTGGATGACTGAAGAGGTACTGCTACCCCATGGTACGTTAAATGTGAGATCATTTCATTGTGTATAATGAATCACAATTCAGAATCTTGGTACAATCACATTATAGTGACAATATTCAAGCTCATCTTGGATTTCTGAAATGTTCTATCTGGTAAACATCAATGGTTCAGCAGTGGTAGGACTATTGGTATCCACAGCATGCATAGATTTTGGTAGAGCCACAGTTCATTAGATTCAAACCACATTCAAAATGGTGGAGCAAAGCATGTAAGAGAAAATTGAATCAGTTGAATTCAAAGATATACTTAAAGTAGATCTGTTACATTTTGACCAGAGCTATTGTGAAGAGTTGCAACAAACAACTGCTGAAGAGGAGAAACTACAATAATTTTTCAGGGATGGCCTGGCAGATATGTTCGATTTGGTTGGACAGAGATGACCTTGATACTTCACAAATCATTTTCAAAAGATTACAAGTTTTCAGACTAAAACATTATGCCAAGAAGTCATATCTATATTTCACCAGTGATGCACATATAACAAACACACAAAATTACATGCATCTGTGGTCAGGGATATTCAACAATTTGAGAACATTTGTGCAGCATGCCAGATGTACCAAACTCAGCAACAGAGGATCCAGAAGGAATGCCATTCCATTCACTTATTGCTTGAAAATAGCAACTGTGCAATTCACAGTGCACAGGGAATATTACATCCTTGTGATGGTTTTAGATTAGATTCCCTACAGTGTGCAAACATGCCCTTCAGCCCAACAAGTCCACACCGACCCTCTGAAGAGTAACCCACCCAGACCCATTTCCCCTCTAACTAATGCAGCTAACATTATGGGCAATTTAGCATGGCCAATTCACCCCTAACTTGCACATCTTTGGACTGTGGGAGGAAACCAGATTACCCGGAGCACCCGGCGGAAACCCATGCAGTCACAGGGAGAATGTGCAGACTTCACACAGACAGTCCCCCAAGGCTGGAATCGAATCTGCCACCCTGGTGCTGTGAGGCAGCAGTGCTAATCACTGAGCCACCGTGCCGCCCAAATGCCCGATATTTCAATGACTCACCAACCTGAGCACAACCATCCCTGATACAATAAGTGTTATTTTCAGTTTATTCAGTATCCTAGAATGGATTGTATCTGATAATAGACTACAGCTCACTGGAAACCCGTTTCAAGACATGTGTAGTAAATGGGGAGAAGGGATGCACATATTTTCACTCCCTTCTACACACTCAGCAGTCTAGCAGGTTATTGTTGCATATCATTACACTGATGATCATCAAGAGTTAAGCAACAAACAAGATTTTTAGACTATGTTTCTACTTTTTTGTTCAAGACTGGAAAAAGGATTAACATGTCCAACTCATTTTATACTTGGAATGAAAGTATGAATAACTTTACCCAGCAATGAATTCTATAACCATTCTAAGACACACGACGCTCTTTTTCAAAGAGAGATGAGAATTAACAAGGTACATGATGAGTGAGAACATAAAGAACTTTTAAAACAAAACACTGAAAAATGAGTCTAAGTTTAAAATTCAAGTACAAATATTTGAACACCAGCAGAACATTCTGGAATCAACAAGCCCAGATCATATGAAATTATCAGTGTTTATTATCAGTTACATCGTGAAGAAACAGAAGCCAACAATGGCCAAAATATGGCATGCTAATCATGTGAATAGACAGTGAAGAAGAACACTGATTGTGCCATGCTGTTGAGTGACAGCAACTAGCTGCAAGAAAACAAAGTTTTCACAGAATTGCAAAATGAGTAATGCATATCTTTCTGCGTGAGTATGTAATCATTTGATCAGAATAAGTTGTCAAGTTTCCAAATCATTACAATACAATTTTAATTGTTAATCTTGTAAACTCAATTTTTGCCTGCTTGTAAAGTTATCAAATTGAAAACAAATGTCTATGTGCAATCACGTACATCTATTTGGGTTCATTTTTAATCTTTGGAAAAAGGAGGATATTGCTATATATCTCATAGTATGTGTATACATTTAAGAGACATGCTCTTGATATCACCACTTTATAATGGCACATGGCCTCAGGGTATAAACATTTCACATCTCTATCGTAACTAGGACCACTTGAACATGACATGCTGTTTCTCCCTGAATGGTATAACGTTAGCTCAGTCTTTCTTAATGAAATATTTGTGAGCTGTAATACGCATCTGTTGGATATCTAAATATGATGTTATTCACTTCTCAGTTACTTACTTTATGAAAGGTAACAAGCTGGCCACATCATGATAAAATACTGTGTTAGAGACAAGGTGCACTTCAGGGATAGGTAATTTTGCAAACATTAAAGGCTGGAGAGTCTTCTAAGCAAACTGGGAAGATGCCCCAGAGAACTCTGGTGGAACTTCAAATCAGCCAATCTTATCTCCCATTGTTACATAACTAGCTGAACTCTGCATCCAGGGACAATTGACCCAATTCTATCTTACAGCAACATCCAGCACTGCTCTTCACCACTGGCCAAGAAAAAAAATCATCCCATTCCAAGAGTGAAAATCAAATGTTTTAGTGTATTTCTACTGAGGTGCTTCCAGTTAATTGGAGAATTTCAGATTCAAAGATTCCATCTATGTAGCCCAAATCCAGTGCTAGCTATTTTCAAATATTTGGAAATGACAATATGCCACTGCTTGGGATTATCATGATCCAATGATAATGATTTTCCTGGTAAATAGAGTTTATCAATGAAGTGCATTATGGATACTAACCAATATGAGGAAAATCATTGAATAAATTCAGTGTTTTGTGTGACTAAACTTAAGAAAAAGTAGAATAATATTGAGATTTAATCATGGTCTGTTCTAATTTATTTAGCCAATGGAAAAAATATATATTGCAGTGTAGGTAAATTATTCTAAAGTAAACTCTAAAGTAAAATGAAAGTAAAATTTTAATTCACCACCTGTAAGCCAGAAATAATTGAGTTCTTTATTTTAGCACAGTATTGAAAAATAACCACCATGTGGGTGGGTCAATGTAGCAGTCGTTAGCAAATATGACTAGAGGAGGAGAAACGATTCCGTTCCTCTCTTTTTAAAACCATCAATTGGTTGCAATAAAGATTTCTAATATTATTTAGCATACATTTATCTATATTGCACTTTATTAAAGTATATTACCACTTAAAATTAAGGAGCCATTTACAGGATTATCTGGAGTGAAAAGTGCAACTTTATTACTTATTAATCCCAAGAAAATAATTGAACCATAGAATCGCTACAGTAGGGAAACAAGTCATGCGACTCATTGAGTCCAAGCCTCCAACTCCTCCCATCAACCCTCCCCCCCAAAAAAGCATTCCACCCAATAACCCTGTCAATCCACCCAAACCTAGACACAATGCCAATTTAGCACTGTCAGTCCATCTAACCCTGCACATCTTTGAATTGCAGCATGCAGAGGAAACCCACGCAGAGACAGAGAGAATGTGGAAATTCCACACGGACACTCCCCCAAAGCAGGAAACAAACCCAGGTCCCTGGCACTGTGAGACAGCTGTGCTAACCCCTGAGCTGCTGTGCCATCCCACTAGTGTAATTCGAAACACATGCACAAGCCGAGATGCAATTTTTTAAAAAGTTGGTTTGTCTTGAACACAAATGATTATCTAGATTGGTTGTTTAAAAGGAACTTAGAGTCCTAGAGCTATCAATCATTAACATGGGACAATAATGGTTTGATTGATGTTTTGTATTCTGAGCAAAATGTTTAGATATCCTTGACTTGTTAACAAATGTATCTTTATCCAAATGATTTTATCACTGATCACAGCTTTTTTTGAGAGGTTGAGAAGATAAGGAGGCAGAGAGTAAATCTTCCAGTCTGCTGTTATGAATTCATCAGTTTTCTCTCTGCTCTGCCACCAAAGCTGGTGCCTGAAATGCAATTCCTTAAATATTTCCATTTCAGGGTTCATCTTTCCTGCAAAAAAAAACTTGGATAATCTGCTGTTGACTTTCAGCCCAATAAATGAAACTCGCAGAAAGATATAAATCTAACAGGTGAGACAAATCTGAGTGACTGGTTTCAGTTATTTTAATGACATGCTAAAATCAGTTCAGACTAATTCTTGTTTATTGATAGCGTCATGAGCTTGACTTAACCAAGTCAAGTGATTGCTGGAGGCACCTTAAGTCAGTAGTTTTCCATTTCTTAATGTTAGTTCACTCCATGAAAAGTTTGAAGTATTAAAATTAGATGAGGCATATTAAAACTTAATAGCCCAAATTAACCACCCCCAGAAAATATTGTTCCCCAATTGTTATCAAGACAGTATATAATGTATCAGGTGTTTCTGTTCCACAGCTGTGGCAGAAAAAAATGTGTTTCAAACGTTTTTATTCTCTGAGAGTTGAAATACCTAAAAAGCAGATATATTTTAAAGATTAAAATGAAAAACATTGGAATTACAGATTTTTTGCGTGTGAATGAATTCTCAAATCATAAAGGTCAAGATTTCATACAAATAATGTATCTGATTTCAACTCGGACTGCCAGGTGAAAACTAGGCGCAATTAAAAACCCTCAAGCCTTTCATTTGTTATAAAAACAAATAATATTCTATGCTGTAACTACATCAAAGATTACTAATCTTTTAATAGCCCCATAAAATTATCAATAAAAATTTAAATTTATCCCACTCCTTGTTTTTGGACATTTGAAACACTCCTCAGTAATAACATCTTTTGAAAAACATCAACAATGAAGACAATTAAAATTACTGGCTCCAATGGTGTGTTTTTCTATTAATTATTACTTTACTCATCCTTCTCTTTCACAAGCATAATATCAAATTCAATCATGCTATTATTTTTATTATTTTTAATAAGTAGGTGTCCTCTTGCATTTGATTGTTTGCCAAGTAGTCAAACATTTTACAGTCTTATTGATTAATGACTTTGTGTCCCTTCTCATTGGCAGGTAATGTAAAGCATAACAACTAGAAAGTGAAATCACAACACTCATTGGAAAAGATGAAATACATAAAATAAAGTGCAAGCAATCAGCTGAGTGAAAATTCAGGCGAAAACAAATGGATTAATGCATTAACATTGACTATAAAATAACTTTGCAATCACTACAACCAAGGTAAAATTCAAGCTAATCAAATGTAAGAATCAATAACCTACAGAGGAAAGCATCATTGTATCAAAACTCCAATTGAATTACTGTACTAAGCTTGACAAAACTAAGAAAGTGTATGGGCTTGTCAACCAATACATTCAAACAGTTTTTTTGTGTTGTAATTGGCAGCAATAACATTTTTGTTTTTAAAGGGAAAGGATTTCAATGCTTTCAGATCATAACAATTAAATGGACATCATTAGTTCTTTTATACTACTTATACCTTCTCCATAAATTCACAGCACTCATTCTGTGTGTTGGGTTCATCCCTAACTCTTAAAAGCCTCCATAATTCTCTTAATTTCTTGAAAGTTTGGTCCAAATTCAACATTTGCTCTATTTAGATTGTTTGGGCATTTCATTTTTTCATTCACAGATTCTTGGAATGATTTTCTGATTGAAAAGTGACTGAGAACCTGTTTTATAATGTAATTTGTTTTTGGTTTATTGCTGGGCAGAACATCTAGCTACATTTGTTTCCGATTCACAGCTTCTGCAGTTTTTTCAGTTTTAAATTGCTGTTATTGTTTCGCTCTGTCCCTCTAATGCCAACACTCTCTATCTCCTTCTCACTCTTTTTTTATGGCTCGACATCCAACTGTTATATCTCTAACTCAGTTCTTATCTCTTAACAATTGGTGTCCTTTGAAAGTACACGGAGCTTTTCAAAGCTGTTTGAAATATTATCAAGATTCGTGATACATTTGGATTTAGCAAACTATCATTGGGCAAAATTACAGATAAACAGTAGGATTTGTTGAAAGAAGGGACTCAAGAATAGGAGTAATGCAGACTACAAGATTTGTACATATTCCAGTTGAGTAAGAGCCCTGTAATTAGATAATCTTGATCAAAAAAAAAGTGAGAGACCACATGAACCTATTAGGAAGAACTGTATGAATGCATAGACTTGTAGGGAATCACAGTGGGAGTGATGAAGTAAACAGCAAAACTGAATGAGATATCAAGGAAAAACACTACAGTTTATTTTAGATATGTTGAGAGAATAAAAGGAGCTAAGAACATTGGGAGTTTCTTGAAGACAAATTGAAATCAAACTGTTGTTGAAAATCAAGAATTGTTAGTCATGCTAAATTCTATTAATCTTCATAGTCGAGGATATTACTGGAAAATATAAGCAAAATTAAAAATAATTTGCCAGGAGTTTCTGACTCATCATTTTTTAAAAAGGAAATGAAAAAATTAATGAGATACAAAATAAATATTCTCAAGACCAATTGGTTTCCACAGCTGGGTCTTATAACCAAACTTATAGATGCTTCATGTGTAACCTTTCAAAGTTCTTTTGGTTCAGGTATTGTCCCCTCAAATCCAGTTATGAAATAATACCCACTGAAATAAAGAAAAACAAATGAATTGTTGGTAATAGGCAGAGCATTGGCAGCATCCACGGGAAAAAAGATGAATGTTTCATCCAGAATCTGCTCTTTTTTGAACTTTTGCAATCGGTCCTGTGTTTGGTTGGAGTCTCGATATTGAAATGAAAATTGGGATTGCAATTTATGTTTCTTTTGGCTAAGTGTCAGTATCTTTGAATTTTCTGGAGGATTTCTCACTCTGAGGCCTCACATGATTCCTGACAGTATCTTATATTATCCCTATGGCACTCCTTCCTTGTCCAATTCCAGCTCTACCTTGCCATGTGTCATTTTGGGAACTACTCGCTATTGCTGGGATAATCCCAGAATTGACTCATAACCTGGCGCTGGGTGATTTTTGAATGGCCATTATACACATGCACAAGCACTGCCAGTATGTAGGTGCCCTGCACAGTTCCTGAAATTTGCCCTCGACATCGCACATAGTGGGAAATTTGTTCCCCGCTTTGTGGCAGGGAAAAAAAGGCCTTGCAGGCCAGGATGGTGCAAAGGCAGGACTTTGTCTTCTCCCAGGCCTGAGTTTGGAGATCACGGCTCCAGATATTGGCAGCTTGTTCTGAAGTTGTCACCCAGGTTAGTTCAGTCTCAGCCATCTGGAGTATCACACATCATGTAAGTAGATAGTCAATGACATTCTCCCTTCCATCAATTAAATTGCCACCATCTTCTCTTTGATACCTTAGACTCTGATACCTTAGGTAAACAGACCATATTGGCTCAAAAGACTCAAAAAAGGTGGTAAGAAGTCCAACATTTGGCTCCTCATCCCTTACAAGTAGATAATTCTGTTTCTGATAACCCTGAGTGGCTGAATGACTGTGTCCAATCCCCTGTAACAGATGCTGCCTTGACTTACTGTGCAAGGAATCCTGACTAAGTGCTGTCTTCCTCAACTGAGAACTGCTGATAACCATAACAACTTTTCTGGTTTTATGCCTGTGCTGAACAGCTTGGCATGACAGCAGTACTGTGGGCCTGATATCTCTAGTTGACTGTGCAAAGTACAGAAAAGAAAGTCAATGCATGGCAGGCTGCTGTGACTATCCAGGTTAGCTCAGCGTGAATTCACATTATGACAGAAAGCAAACAGGTCAAAGATACAGCCTGGTCTAGTCCATGATCTGAATTTGTAACCCTGAGGAACTATTACACTGATAGCTTCTGTTGTGCCCCAAGGTGCAGTATTGAAGCACAGAAGGTTAGTTTAACTGGAGCAGAGATGAGCCATGAGAGTTCTTAAAGGCTGATAGGTTTCAGACACCAATGTCCATGATTTTGGGGTGCTTGTGACTAGTTCCTGTGGATTGTGCCTAGAGTTGTTGGGGTCTCATCTCCAACATTGATTTCCTTTGTAGCAAACGATGAGCTGAATTCACCAGGTACATGCACTGTGTTGCAAATTCTCAGAATCTAACCTGTTTGCTGTGTTTACTATGACAGGAAGCTGTATATTGATGAATTGAGATGTGCAGTTAATGGAGGTAACAAGTACTAACCACCCTCAATGGGAATTCACTGAAGCCTAATGAGAATCGCACCTCAATACCTTGTAATTTGTATAAAAAGCACAGCAATATGCTCTCACGATCATAATAGCTCTTGCTGGATTTCTCATACAATTTAGCCACAAATCTTGCCCTAGTCTATGTCATTTTGGCCACATAACATTAGCACCAGTATAATAGTTGGACCATTTGTCAAGGTCAAACATGTGCAAATGTTGTGTAAATTGGTTGTGTTTGTAAAGACCATCATATGCAGAAGGAAGTTTTGCTTTCAGAGTTGGAAAATTAAATCATGATTCCAATTGTATGGTTGTCTTATTCAATTTTTGCAGGTTCTGTCTATGTTGCTGTACATACAGACTATTATCTTTCAAGGCACGGTTCAAATGGAATTCAAGTTCAGTCACAAAATCAATTGCAATGAACATTTTCAAAATAAGAATGCTTTTCTTGTTCTCACCATTTTGTGACTGCATCATAGTAATCATCACAGTCTCTGGAGTCTCATCTGGATCTGTCAATTTGAAAGGATCTCAGAAAATGAACAACTTTTGTTTTATCTTCATGTATTAAGTTTGGGCTTCAGGAGTGATTTACCTTTTGGACTGTTTTCTACAGAGAACTAAGCAAATCATGTGATGTGAAAGGTTCTTCTGGTTTTCTTTTGTTTCTGAGATTTGGATATACGTTTGTGTTCATTCCCCTGTATATTTGTAGAAGTGGAAATGTGTAACCATCCATTTTGCACTTATAAAACATTTTCAGAAAATTAGAGCTTCACACATCTTCAAGTTTCAATCTGCAAGGAGATGCATTTGGTCCATGTTATTTCTATAATTGTTTTTAAACTAATGCAGCAAGGGGATGGGAACCTGAATTGTAGTTCCAATGTACAGGAGATTGAGGGTAGTGAGGTCAGGGATAGATTTACAAGGTCGTGAGAGGGCACCAGCAACCAGGATGCTGGTTTGAATGTGTGTACATTAATGCCAGGGGCACCCGGAAAATGGTGGGTTAACTTGCAGCATGCGTTGGTACCTGGGATTTCAATGTTGTGACAGGTGGGGTGGGGGGTGCTGGTTAAGGAGTGTTTGTGACATTGTTAATCAAAGGTAGTATTACAGAACCTGAGGGAACATTTGAGGACTCATCCACTGAGGTAGTTTGAGCTGAGGCTAGAAATGGGGAAGGAGAGGTAACCTTGTTGGGGGTTTTCAATTGGCCTCCGAATTGTTCCAGGAATGTAGAGGAAAGGATAGCAAAGATAATTCTCGATAGTAGAGAGAGTAACAGGGTAGTTGTTATGGGGTCGTTAACTTCCCTATATTGACTGGGAATTCTATAGTTCAACTAGTTTAGTTTTTTGATCAACGTGTGCAGGAGGGTGTTCTGTATGTAGACAGGTCAACAAGGGGCGATGTCATATTGGATTTGGTATTGGGGCATAAACCGAGCCAGGTGTTAGATTTGGAGGTGGGTGAGCATTTTGGCGTATGTGACCATAATTTGGTTATGTTTATAATAGCAATGGCAGAGATAGATACATACCTCAGAGAAAGAGGTATAACTGGGGAAAGGCAATTATGATGTGATGAGGCAAGATTTAGGATACATAGGCTGGGAAAGGAAACTGCAGGGGATGGACATACTTGAAACGTGGAACTTATTCAAGGAACAGCTACTGCGGAGTAGTTGTCGAGAGAAGGAACCATGGTTTACTAAAGAATTTGAAGCTTTTCTCAAGAGGAAGAAGGCTTATGTGAAGATGAGGCATGAAGGCTCAGACAGGGGACTTGAGTATTGTATGTTAACCAGAAAAGGTCTAAAGAGAGGCCTAAGAAGAGCCAGGAGGGGACATGAAAAGTTGTTGGCAAATAGAATCAAGGCAAACCCTAAGGCCTTCTATAGGTATATCAGGAATAAAAGAATGACTAGAGTAAGATTAGGGCCAATCTAAAATAGTAGTGGAAAGTTGTGTGTGGAATCTAAGGACATGGGGAAGTATTTAATGAATACTTTTCGTCAGCATTTGCACTGGAAAAGAGCAATGTTAGAGAGAGTACAGAGATACAGGCTACTAGATTAGATAGGATTGAGGTTTTATCTCAAAGAGAAGGTTTTACCAATTTTGGAAGGTGTGAAAATAGATAAGACCTCTGGACCGGATGGGATTTATCCTCGGCTTCTCTGGGAAGCCAGAGAGGAGTTTTCAGAGCCTTTGGCTTTGATCTTTATGTTATCATTGTCAACAGGATAGTGCCAGAAGACTGGAGGATAGCAAATGTTGTTCCATTATTTAAGAAGGGGAGTCGGGACAACCCTGGTAATGATAGACTAATTAGAGCCTTACTTCGGTTATGGGTAAGGTGTTGGAAAAGGTTATAAGAGATAGGATTTATAATCACCTGGAAAGGAATAATTTTATTAGGGATGGTCAACACGGTTTTCTTAGGGGTGGTTCATGCCTCACTAACCTTATTGAATTCTTCAAGAAGGTGACAAAACAGGCGGATGAAGTTAAAGTGGTTGATGTGGTGTATACGGACTTCAGTAAGACGTTTGATAAGGTTCCACAAAAATATGGAGTTTCAGGATTGAAGATGATTTAGTGGTTCGGACCAGAAATTAGCTTGCTGAAAGAAGACAGAGGATGTTGGTTTATGGGAAATGCTCATCCTGGAACTCAGTTACCAGTGGTAAATTGCAAGGATCTGTTTTGTCATTTTCATAAATGATCTGGATGTGGGCGTAGAAGGATGGGTTAGTGAATTTGCGAATGACACTAAGGTAGGCAAAATGATGGATTGTGCCGAAGGGTGTTGTGGGTTACAGAGGCACATAGATGAGACACAGAGCTGGGCTGAGTAGTGGTAAATGGAGTTTAATGCGGAAACGTGTAAGATAGTTCAATTCAGAAGAACTAACAGAAATGCAGATTACTGGGCTAATCGTAAAATTCTTGGCAGTATAATTTAACAGCGATCTCAGTGCCCAGGTGCATAAATCCCTGAAAGTTGCCACCCAAGTTGACAGGGTTATTAAGAAGGCATACGGTGTGTTGGTGTTTATTGGTAGGGGGATTGAGTTTCAGAGCCATGAGGTCATGCTTCAACTGTACAAGACAGTGGTAAGGCTGCTGAAAATGTGTTGCTGGAAAAGCGCAGCAGGTCAGGCAGCATCCAAGGAACAGGAGAATCTTCAGGAAGAAGAAGGGCTCATGCCCAAAACGTCAATTCTCCTGCTCCTTGGATGCTGCCTGACCTGCTGCGCTTTTCCAGCAACACATTTTCAGCTCTGATCTCCAGCATCTGCAGTCCTCACTTTCTCCTAGTGGTAAGGCTGCACCTGGAGTATTGCGTGCAGTTCTGGTCAACACATTATAAGAAGGATGTTGAAGCTTTGGAAAGGGTTCAGAGGAGATTTAGTAGGATGTTGCCTGGTATGGAAGGAAGGTCTTACAAGGAAAGGCAGAAGGAACTGAGGCTGTTTTCGTTGAAGGGAAGAAGGTTGAGAGGTGACTTAATCGAGACGTATAAGATAATCAGAGGGTTAGATAGGGTAGACAGTGGTTTATTTGAAATCACAAGCTTTTGGAGCATCACTCCTTTGTCAAGTGAAGTAACTTCACCTTATGAAGGAGCAGTGCTCAAAAAGATTGTAATTTCATATTAATCTGTTGGACTATAATCTGGTGTCATGTGACCTCCAACATTGTCTGAAGAATTGTATGCAGATCTCAATTACATCATCTGACTTAACTCATGTTCCTAGTAGCGCACACTATGGTAAAGTGGGCCTCTTGTTAGTAACCTAACCGATGTGGTCAGATAGGTTTAAATTTCATCAGTATAATTTTCTGTTCCATTGCATTGAATTCATGAAGTTTTATGTTTGTTGTAGGTTAATAATTTTAGCATACCTCCTTACAGAAGGAGTTGTTCATTGAGAATCAGAAAAAAACTGCTTGGATCTACTTTTACTTTCTTCTGATCATCTGCATATGCATTTTAATATCATTTATTTTAAAGTTTGGATTTCAAACTAGTTTCAAATGAGTATTTGTGAACTGGCTTAAAAAATAATTAGGTCAGTCTTTCTAGAACCATGGCATTAAAAAAAGCATCCATTAAACAGAACAAATGACTGCAAGAGCCCTATAGTGTTAATGGAAATTTGCTTATATTGTGACAGTTACAACTAGAAGGAAAAATGTTATACTATTAAGTTTTGCAGAACCTAGGTTGAGCAAGTGTTTTAAAAATTTAGTTCAAATCATTTTGAGTTCAATTTGCAGAAGACAGGTCAGAAGCAAATATAGTCTCTTCAAGAAAATAGATGTTTCAGCACTCTACCCCAGCATGCCCCACAATGACGGCATCGCTGTAATAGCCTGTGAACTCAATATGAACAACTGCCAATCTCTGAGCACCATCCTACTACTCATCCGCTCCGAGCACCATCCTCAACCACAATGTCTTCACCTTTGATAACCAGTTCTTCATCCAGACATACGGAACAGCAATGGGGACCAGGTTTGCACCCCAATATGCCAACATTTTCATGCACAAGTTCAATCAAGACTTCTTTGCTGCACAGGATCTCCAACTGACACTATACATCAGATGTATTGGTGACATTTTCTTCCTCTAGACCCATGGTGAGGAGTGATTGAAACAACTAGGCAATGATTTCAGTAAGTTTCATCCCATCAACAGACTTACCATGGACTAGTCTTTAGTATCTGTCTCATTCTTGGACACACGCACCTCCATCAAGGATGGGCACCTCAGTACCCCACACCATTGCTTCCATCCTACACATATTAAAACAGCTATCCATTACACACAAATGCCCTCGAAAGAACAGGATACGATGCTCAACTCATCAATTGCCAGTTCCGATGTGCTTCAGTGAGAACTGTAATGACCTCATCAGGAGACAGACACGGGATGCGACTGAGAGGATACCCTTCACTGTCCAGTACTTCCCAGGAGCGGAGAAACTACACCATGTTCTTTGTAGCCTGCAGCACATTATTGATGAGGTTGAACACTTCGCCAAGACCTTCCCTACACCTCCACTTCTTGCCTTTAAACGACCGCTATATCTTAAACAGACCATTTTTCACAGCAAACTGCCCAGTATTCAGGACAAAATCAACAACAACACCATACAACACTGTCATGGCAACCGCTGCAAGACATGTCAAAATGTCAACTTGAATCCCACCATTACACGTGGGGACACCACCCACCATGTATGTGGCAGGTACTCAAGTGACTCAGCCAACGTTGTCTATCTCATATGCTGCAGGCAAGGATGCCCAGAGGCATGGTACATTTGAAAAACCAAGCAGACAGTACGACAACAGATGAATGGACACTGCGCAACAATCACCAGACAGTGGTGTTCCCTCCCAGGTGGGGAACACTTCAGTGGTCAGGGACATTCGGCCTTGGACCTTCAGCTGACAAAATTCCAAGATGGACTTCAGGATATGCAACAACGCAGAGTGGCTGAGCAGAGGCTGATAGCCAAGTTTAATGCCCATGAGTTTGGCATGAAACGGGACCTGGGGTTCATGTCACACTACAGATGACCCCACTACACTATACACTCTCACATACACACACTCACACACATGCACACATACACACACATCCTTACATACACACACACTCACGCAGACCCTCTCTCCTACACACACTTTCTCTCAGATACACACACATACACATCCCACACTCACACCCACACACGCATCCTCTCTCAGGATTATACTCCATCACACTCACACCATACCACACACACAGACACATACACTTACACTCACTCACATGCGCAGACACACACTCAAACTCTCTATCTCTCTCGCCCTCACGTGCAAGCACAAATACATATAAATCTATGGGGTAAATATGTATTTGCAGAATTGTAGTTGCAGGTACATTTTATTTTGTTCAAAAAGCACACAATCTGCAGGCAGTTAATGCAGGCAGTTAAACCGTGTGACATTTTATAAATTCTTACTTTGGAAATAGAAACAGTCTGAATCTTGATTCAGACTCTAACCTCACACATTTAATGCATTATCTGAGCAGAAATGTTATCTGTTTTTATAAAACCTTAAGTTATCTTGGGAATGTGACTTAATCGAAGGTCTGGGATTTACATATTAATGAATTGAAACCTGTAACCCACTCTAAAAAACTTAAAAGCAATCTAGGTTTGTTCAATATACCATATCAGTTGTATGAAGCCATGATCTTGTGCTATAAACTCTGTCTTATGATCCTGACTACTAACGACATGATGAAGGAGCAGTGCGCCAAACGCTAACTTCCAAACGAACCTGTTGGACTATAACCTGGTATCATGTGATTTTTAACTTCTTCTAGAAAAAGGAGATTATGTAGAGCAGTTAGGGCAATAGTTACCTGAGGGAGCTTGTGTGCTTTGTGAAACTTCCAAAGCAGGAAGTTAAAAACAAGCATTTGTTGCTCAAAGCTGAGAAAGCTTAATTTCTGAATGGTATGAGTTTTCAAGCAAAAATGGCTTTACAGGTCACAGAGCATGAAATGAGAAGAAGCAATTAAACTAAATCTACAGAATTCAACAGTGAAGGAACTTTTGGATTTTTACAGTAAAGTGTTGGTATTACAAAGCAGATGAGATTTTATTTTCCCATGTGTTTTGAAATCTTTCAACCTGTTTTATTGCTAGGAACTTGATATAGTTAATTTTATATTTATTTCTTTGTCCAATAAACTTCTGTTATATTGTTAAATTCAAATCAGCAGTCTTGTGTGCATATGTTCAGTAAAAAGACTTTCATATTCAATTAAAATAGAAGCATAATATGATCTATCAAGCTGATTTTAATTCTGGGATCTCACTTGTCCAGATGTAACATCAGGTGGGATGATAACACTCTCAATCTGTTCATAGAACATAATAAATATTCTTGTAATTTAGAGAACAACAAATAGCTGATTACTTTGATTCACTTTGCCAAAGCATGAGTGCAATGTAAAATATTTGTTTGGAACAATTTTTCTATAAACTCGAGATCTGGATCTCAGCATGATATTTATATAGCTCTGTTCTATACCATTGTTGATATGGATGTCTGGTGGGATATCCTTGACATCTGACCATGATCTGAGATTCCTTTAAGCTCTTGGAATATCAGAAATGTTATCCTCCCCTGTAATGCCTATGGCTTTATCTAAGTTGAGTGACTACACTAAATTTGTAAAAAATAAAAGCTGCTTCTATCTCACCAAATGTCCCATATCACATTTACATGTAACACTGTTGCATGTGTATGTTACCTTGAAGAGGTTTCATCTTTAAGGACTCCAGGTGTTGTAGGTGTATAATCTTTAAATGCTACCTGGCAATGTTGAGATTCAGCAAGCTGGCCACATGGAAAACAGTTTATGACTGTCATGTCTGCTTTATAAGTTTCACTGTTCTAATATAATTAAATCATGGAGTTAATCAACAACTGATGACTGATTGATTATTAGACCATAATCATTAACATGTCATTGTGAATAGCACTGGAAAGCATTATGTTAATCTACATTCCTTCTAATTTTGTTTCCCTTCTGTGTGGGCCTCCAAGATCCATGCATGGCATTGACATCTGAAACTGGGTGTTAACTTTGGAAATAGCACCAGCACGCTGATTGGCATTGCGGACCCTCCAAAGGGCTGAGTGGCCATGCAGCTTTGAGGTGACTATTACACCAGCAGCAAGCCAGTTTATTAACAGGGGAAACTGTAGTGATTGTAAAAAGGTTAGCTGGGTGGACTTCATAGAATATGAGTCAAAAAGTGTGGCGCTGGAAATACACAGCAGGTCAGGTGGTATCGGAGGAGCAGGAGAGTTGACATATCAAGCAGAAGCCCTTCCTTATGATCGATTGTCAACAAATGGGATGGTAGTTAGCCAGGTTGAATTCATTCTGTTTTTTGTAGGTAGGACATATACTTGGCAATTTTCCATTTATCAGATTGGTTACCAGCTTTGTAGCTGTACTGGAGCTATCTGACTTCTTGAAATGAATCTTCCATACACATGACAAAATGTTGTCAGGGGCCACATCCTTTGCTGCATCTATACAGCTGTCTCTTAATATCACATGAAATAAATTGAATTGGCGAAACACTAGCATCTAAGATTCTGGAGACATCAATGAGACCACAATTGAATATTAACTCAGCACTTATGGCAAAAGATGGTGATAAATGCTTCAGCTTTATCTTTCATCTGATTATTTTGGCTTTCCCATCAATTAAGGGTGGGGATGGTTATGGAGCTGACTGGAGCCTCAAAATATGCTGTCAGTATCAAATATTAAGAAAGGATGGATCACATGTAAAGAAAAATACTTTGCCCATGTGCGCACTTGAAACTTTGACAGACATTGACTTGGTGACATTATTTTATATTGAAGCATTGGTCTGCTGTCATAGTCTTGAAATACAATTGCTGAAACAGTGCCAAATACACAGCCAATTTCAGCAGTGAAATTCTCTCCACAGGGATTGGATTAAAACTGTATAAAACCATTTTTTGACATCTCTTCAATAATGAGCACTTTTGCAAACAGGTTTCTTCAATGGCAGTCCTGCTGGGGAATTTTGAAATCTCTTCTATAGAGGGCAATTTTGCAAAAGAGGTTTCAACAATAGTAATCCCGCTGGGAATTTCATTTCTGATGTCAAATCACAACTTTTCAAGTAAATTATTCTTGCACTATCTGCAAATGTGTTATGATTAATTTTTATTCTTATAATATTTGATTGTGTAATTAAGTTTCCAACTTCCACACTATCTGTTCCCAAGGTTATACTGGTTACAAAGGCCCAACAACGTCTCTTCTTCAGGCAGCTGAGAAAATTTGGCATGACGGCCAATATCCTTGCCAACTTTTATAGGTGCGGCATCGAAAGCATTCTATCTGGATGTATCACTACCTAGTGTGGCAACTGTACTGTTCAAGATCGGAGATGGTTACAGAGAGTGGTGAACTCCACCCTGACAATCACAGAGGCCAACCTCCCATCTATAGAATCCATCTACCAGGCTTCCTGTTAAGGAAAGGCCGCCAGCATTCTCAAAGATCCATCCCACCCGGCAATGTTTTTCTATAACCTCTACCATTGGGGAGAAGGTACAGAAGCTTGAACACACACACACACCAGCTGGTTTCAAAACAGTTTTCTACCCTACTGTTGTTAGAATACTGAATGGACTCACAAACTCTAAGCATTCACTTGTACCTGTGTTTTGGTTTTTGCCACTCTTTACCTATTATTTACTTATATTTGCGATTTAACTGTGATCTGTCTGTATTGCTCCCAAGACAAAACTTTTCACTGTGCCTCGGTACACGTGACAATAAATTCAATTCAATTCAATTATACAACACCTGAGTACGTTTCGTGTTTAGATACCTTAAAAGTAAAATAATTTTGACCATCAGTTAACTGATTCAGAAGAAAGTTCTCACAGTCCGGTTCCTTTACCCACAACCACAGTAATTCAAATACTGGAAAGGTCTAAACTTCTAACAATAATTTTATTTCAACTAGAATACACAAGAGTCTTGGGGATGTTATCTCCAATTTCATGTTGCAGGTGAAAACATCATCAATCTTCAAGTAGATCTATACTTTTGCACTTTTGTTCTCCCTCATGATGTAGCTCCAATTCCTAAAAGCAATGAACATGATGTTAAGAGCTTTCATGATGTAATATTAAAGCACATCAAATGCATAGAAGCTCCATTGCTTTGATCCTTTATACTAGCAGAATGAAGCCTATATATGTTTTCACAAAGAAACAAACTACTCATAATGGACAACTAGAATGTGGAATCCCTAAAGTGTGGAAGCAAGCCACCTAGCCCACACTGCCCCTGTGAAGAGCATCTCACGCAGACCCAACTCCATCCTTGTAACCCTGTAGATTACAGGGAAAGTTAGCCTGGCCAAGCTACTTAACCTATACATGTTTGGACTGTGGGAGGAAACCCATGTAGACATAGAGAGAACATGCAAGCTCCACACAGATGGTCACCCAAAGCTGGAATTGAACCTGGGTCCCTGTCTCTGGAGACAGCAGTGCAAATGACTGAGCCACCATTTAGGCTAACTGAATCCTTACAGTTACCTTTTCTTGAACTGTGGAGACAGTGTTATGAATCCAGGAGGACGAGCTTTTTACAATGCCAGTAAAGATTTATTTTATCAAAAATTACAACAAGAGCCTATTAGGCATTTGACTGAAATCACATGCTTACTTACTTAAAACTGATCTGTTTAAACCACATTTCTTAATTAAATTTCTGCACTTTAATAAACAAAAACTCATGAAACTGACCAAAATCCATTTCATTTTATTTGTTTTTAAATCAAAATTTCAAAAAATTTCATAACATAAACTATACCTTTCATTCCCCCAGACACCCAGGAAACTATCAGGAGTTCAACTGTTGATCTTGAATGAGCCTGATGGCAGTATTGTTTTTGGAACAGTGGTAGTAGCAATAGTTTACATTGACAGTAAATGATCACAACAGAGTGACTAGGATGGGAGGCACCATATCTATCAAACTCATATTGTGAATTCCCTGTGACTACACAAGTCAGCTTACCAGATTATCAGAGGTATCTTCGTAACCACAGAGTTGGTTTTACCAATTGGAATAGGATCTTGGATATACCCTCCAACCTTCTAAAGTTGTATAACTGAAAGGCTCATGACAGTGTGCCTACAACAGCTATATCCATAAGTTCACAGTCATCTGTGTTATTGCCATAAACCTTAACTCCAGTGAAGGCACCAAAAAAAAAAGTTCTTTTCTGACCATGATAAAGTCATGAAATGAGAACAAGAAATCATCTCCTCGAGAACTGCAATCCTAGTATTAGTTCTGACTCCAATGTCTGATGAACAACCATTAGGAAAATTGAGGTAGGAAGAGCCAAAACAAATAGTGTACTTTGCTGAGAAAGTCTGCTCAGTGTGGGTTTGCTACAGAAAAAAATATTCTTTGTTTAAAAGGGCAATACGAAGCAACATGGATGCATTTCAATCAAAGCAACAGAACTCCTGGATTAAGTCACTCTTTGGTCAATGATCTAACTGATGTCTGCATCATTCAGTCCACATAGGGACCGAACTCCACTGAACGGAACATATATTATTTCAACTAGTGGTAAATATCTGCTTGGAACAAAGACATTACAAGATCCAAAAGTCCAGAAGGAAGAAGATTCATGTTTAATCCCTAAAGCAGCCCAACCAATGAGAGAAATCACAAGTGTAGTTGAAAAACAGTCTGGAGAATCTTCACACATCCAACTCAATTTTCAAATGGTGAGCTCAAATGAATAAGCTGTACCAGACTTCTGTCCCCAAAATATTGGGTTTGAACATTGATTGGTTTGATAAATACAGTGCTAAAATGCATGGCCCAAGGGGAAAAAAAAGCTACAATGCACTTGAAAATAAGTCATGTTAAGGTTGATTAGCTCAGATGGTCAGAGCGTGGTGCTAATAATGCCAAGGTTTTGGGTTCAATCCCCACACTGACCAAGTATTGTGCTGAGGTTTGCAAGTGAGCAATGCTTGCAGTGTTAAAGTTGGTCATGTTCTAACCCCAGTGCTGAATGGGTAAGGTATTGGCCTCCGGAGCCAGGCATTGTGGGTTCAAGTCCCACCTGGGGCTTAAGTTTGGTTTTCGGTGAGGGGAAGACTGAAACGCCTCCTCGAAGTCATCATCAATCTTCAAATCAGACACGATAAAATGGGACAATTCTGACTAAAAACAGTGGATGCTGAACATCTGACCTATGAGGCAGCATGGTGGCTCCGTGGTTAACACTGCTGCCTCACAGCACCAGGGACCCGGGTTCGATTCCCACCTTGGGCAACTGTTTGTGTGAGTTTGCACATTCTCCTTGTGTGTGTGTGGGTTTCCTCCCACAATCCAAAGATGTGTAGGTCAGATGAATTGGCCATGCTAAATTAGCCATACATTTAGGTGCATTAATTAGGGGAATGCGTCTGGGTGGGTTACTTTTCAGAGGGTTGGTGTGGACTTGTTGGGCTGAAGGGCCTATTTCCATACAGTAGGGAATCTAATCTTTACAGGTAGAAAAACTGACATTCTAACTGTTAAGGCTCATACCCAAAAGACAAATTCAGAAAAGAAAGGAAATGTAGTAAAAAGAGAAAGTCCAAGAGACTTAACATACTGACTGTGACAATGTGCAGCAAAGCACTTGTGAAAGCACCAGAGGCAACTACGAAAGGGGTAAATTAGATAAAACCAAAAGAGAAAATGCTGGAAAATCTCAGCAGGCCGGGCAGCATCTGTACAATGTGCAGCAAAGCACTTGTGAAAGCACCAGAGGCAACTACGAATCAAGGTAAATTAGATAAAACCAAAAGAGAAAATGCTGGAAAATCTCAGCAGGTCTGGCAGCATCTGTAAGGAGAGAAAAGAGCTGACGTTTCAAGTCTAACTGTCCCTTTGTCAAAGCTTTGACAAAGTGTCAGTTGGGCTCGAAACGTCAGTTCTTTTCTCTCCTTACAGATGCTGCCAGACCTGCTGAGATTTTCCAGCATTTTCTCTTTTGGTTTCAGATTCCAGCATCCACAGTAATTTGCTTTTAAATTCGACAAAATCCTTTCACTCATAGGATGTTCCCGCTCTTTTTAAAAATGCCAATTCTAAATGTCGATGCGGGGAGGATTAGTTTTTTTTTCCCATTCAAATAACATACTGCTTTCCTATTCTATCTATAAATGGACAAGTTCACACTTTCTCACATTATATTCAATTGAGCAATTTTTTGCCCACCATCTAAAACTATGTATCTCCTGTTGTTGACTTTTTATTTTCTCTTCACAACCTATTTTTCTGCTTATCTTTGTTTCATCATGTTAGCATCAATACATTATCTCACTTCATCCAAGTCATTGAAATGGATTAGAAATAGTGGAAGCCTCAGCATTGATCTCATTTGGCACACCACTCTTTATATTCTACCAGCTTAAGTACCTACTACCTACTTCATGTTAGCTAAACAACACTCTATCCATGCTAATGAGGAGGCCATGGTCAGTGGTATTATCAAGAGACTATTAATCCAGAAACCCAGGTAATGTTCTATGGACCTGAGTTTGAATCCCCCGAAGACAGGTAGAGGAATTCAAATTCAATTTAAAAAATCTCAGATTAAGAATTTACGAATGTACATGAAACCATTGCTAATTGCCAGAAATCTGCCATCCTCACCTGGTTTAGCTTGCATGTGACTCCAGACTCACAGCAATGTGGTTGACTCTCAATTGCTGTCTGAAATGGTTGAGCAAGCCACTCAGTTGTATCCATCACTACAAAGTCTCCAAGAAATGAAACAAGATGGACCACCTGACATCAACCAAGGCACTGGAAAAGAGAATGGCAGAAATGTCCCTATCGACACTGAAAACTCATCCTTATTAAATTCTAGGGGCTCGTGCGAAAATTAGGAATGCTATCTCACAGACAAAGTTAGGGTAGTGCTGGGAAAGCACAGGTGGTCAGGCAGCATCCAAGGAGCAGGAAAACCGACATTTCAGGCAAAAGCCCTTCATCAATTTTCCTGCTCCTTGGATGCTGCCTGACCTGCTGTGCTCTTCCAGTACTACACTAATCTCCAGCATCTGCAGTACCCACTTTCGCCTATCTCACAGACAAGTCAAGCAAAAGCCTGACATAATCATACTCACGGAATTGTACTTTACAGACAGTGTCCTAGACACCACCATCACCATCCCTGGGTATGTCCTGTCCCACCAACAGGTCAACCCGGAAAAGGTGCAGCATAGTGGTATTTAGTTGGGAGGGAGTTGCTCTGGGAGTCCTCAACATTGACTCCGGACCCCATGAAGTTTCATGGCTTCAGGTTAAATATAGGCAAGGAAACCTTTTGCTGATTACCACGTAGTGACTTCCCTCAACTGATGAAACAGTACTCCTCCATGTTGAACAATACTTCGAGGAAGCACTGAGGTTTACAAGGGCACAAAATGTCCTCTGGTGGGGGATTTCAATATCAAATAACAAGAGTGGCTCAGCAGTAGCATGTCTGATCGAAATGGTCAGGTCCTAAAAGACATAGCTGCTAGACTGTAGCAAGTAATGAGAGAACAAACAAAAGAGAAAAACATACTTTACCTCATCCTTACCAATCTTCCAGCTGTGGACGCATCTCTCCATGATAGAATCAGCAAGATTGAACACTACACAGTCCTTGTGGAGTCAAAGACCCACTTTCATACTGAAAATAACCTCCATTATGTTGTGTGACGTTATCACTATGCGAAATGCGACAGACTTTGAATTTTTTGAGCAAGTCAATAGACAATAGACAATAGGTGCAGGAATAGGCCATTCTGCCCTTCGAGCCTGCACCACCATTCAATATGATCATGGCTGATCATCCTTAATTAGTGTCCTGTTCCTGCCTTATCTCCATAACCCTTGATTCCACAATCCTTGAGAGCTCTAGCCAACTCTTTCTTAAATGATTCCAGAGAGTGGGCCTCCACTGCCCTCTCGGGCAGAGCATTCCACAAAGCCACCACTCTCTGGGTGAAGAAGTTTCTCCTCATCTCTGTCCTAAATGGTCTTCCCCGTATTTTTAAGCTGTGTCCTCTGGTTCGGCACTCACCCATCAGCAGAAACATATTTCCTTCCTCCAGAGTGTTCAATCCTTTAATAATCTTATATGTCTCAATCAGATCCCCTCTCAGTCTTCAAATCTCAAGGGTATACATGTCCAGTCGCTCCAGTCCTTCAGCGTAAGGTAGTCCCGCCATTCCAGGGATTGACCTCGTGAACCTACGCTGTACTCCCTCAATAGCCAGAATGTCTTTCCTCAAATTTGGAGACCAGAACTGCACACAGTACTCCAGGTGTGGTCTCACCAGGGCCCTGTACAGCTGCAGAAGAACCTCTTTGCTTCTATACTCAATCCCTCTTGATATGAAGGCCAGCATGCTATTAGCCGCCTTCACTACCTGCTG
>NC_057715.1:41604090-41610749 GCF_004010195.1 Chiloscyllium plagiosum
ATCCAAGTTAGTACTTTGCCCCAATACCATGCACCCTAATTTTGCTGACCTAACCTCCTGTGTGGGACTTTATCAAAAGCTTTCTGAAAGTCTAGGTAGTTGAAACTTTATTGCTGGAACAGCACAGCAGGTCAGGCAGCATCCAGGGAACAGGAGATTCTAGGTACACTACATCTACTGGATCTCCCTCGTCCATCTTCAGAGTTACATCCTCAAAAAATTCCAGAAGATTAGTCAAGCATGATTTCCCCTTCATAAATCCATGCTGACTCTGACCTATCCTGTTACTACTATCCAGATGTGTCGTAATTTCATCCTTTATAATAGACTCCAGCATCTTTCCCACCACTGAGGTCAGACTAACTGGTCTATAATTTCCTGCTTTCTCTCTACCACCTTTCTTAAAAAGTGGTACAATATTAGCCACCCTCCAATCTGCAGGAACTGATTCTGAATCTATCAAACTCTGGAAAATAATCACCAACGCATCCACAATTTCTCGAGCCACCTCCTTCAGTACCCTGGGATGTAGACCATCAGGCCCCGGGGACTTATCAATCTTCAGACCTAACAGTCTCTCCAACACCAATTCCTGGCAAATATAAATTCCCTTAAGTTCAGGTCCTTCAGCCACTGTTACCTCAGGGAGATTGCTTGCGTCTTCCTCAGTGAACACCGATCTGAAGTACCAATTCAATTCTTCTGCCATTTCTTTGTTCCCTGTAATATATTCCCCTGTTTCTGTATTCAAGGGCCCAATTTTACTCTAAACCATTTTTTTGCCTTTCACATACCTAAAAAAGCTTTTACTATCCTCAAGTCAAGAGTGATCATCCGTTAGACTAATATGGGCCATCAGCAGCAGCAGAATTGTACTCCAGCACAATCTGCAACCTCACAAGGCCAGCACTTTGAGTGAGGTTTTCAATAGAGAGTGCAGGAGAGCATGCCAGGACCACCAACAGGACCACCAGGCATACCTAAATATGAAAGGTCAATCTGGTGAGGCTACCAAACTGGACTATTTGCATGTCAAATAGCATAAGCAGCAAGTGATAGGCAGAGTTAAATGTATCCACACCAACAGATCTCATCCAGGCTTTTATTTCTGAAACATCTAGTTGTGAATAATGTTGGGCAATTAACCAACTGACTGGAGGTGGAGGCATTCACAAATATCCTCATCCTTAATGATGTAAGAACCCAAATATTAGTGCAAATGATAAGGCTGAAACATTTGCAGCAATCCTCAGCCAGAACTACCGAGTGGATGATGCATCGCAGCCTTTTCCAATGGTCCACAGCAATACAGATACCAGCTTTCAATGACAATTCACTCCACATGCTATCAAGAAACAGTTGGAAACACTGGATACTGCAAAGGCCCTGACAGCATTCTGGCAATAGTCCTGAAGACTTGTGTTCCAACGTTTGCAGCTCCCCTACTCAGTACAGTTACTACATTGGCATCTCCTGGACAAAGTGGAAAAGTGCTCAGATATATCCTATACATAAAATGCATGAGGAATTCAACCTAGTCAATTACTCCCCCAACGGTTTATCCTCGAACATCAATGAAGTCATGGAAGGTGTCATCAATAGTGCTATCAGGTAGCACATGCTCAGCAATAACTTGCTCAGTGATGCCCTGTTTGAGTTCACCAGGGCCACTCAGAGCCTAACCTCACTCAGACATGTACAAAAGAGCTGAATTCCAGAGGTGAGATGAAAGTAATAGCCCTTGACATCAAATCTGCACTTGACTGAATGTGGCATCAGGAGCCTTAGCAAAATTGGAAATGATGGATATCAGTGGGCAAACTCTTGCAGGTTGAAGTCATACTTTACACATAAGAAGATGGGTCAAAAAGTGTGGTGCTGGAAAAGCACAGCTGGTCAGGCAGCATCTGACGAGCAGGAGAGTCGATGTTTCGAGCAAATGATCTTCATTAGGAATGTGGGAGTGGTCCAAGGAGGCTGAGAGACAAATGGGAAGGGTGTGGGGCTGGGGGAAGATAGATGGAGGTGGAGGGTGATGGCGATAGGTAGGAGTGGAGGTGGAGTGGATAGGTGGGCAGGAAGATGTAGTAGGAATTCAAAAGGGAAGGTTGGATTTGGAATAAGGTGGGGGGAAGGGGAAATGAAGAAACTGGTGAAATCTGCATTGATCCTGTGTGGTTGGAGGGTCTCAAGGCGGAAGATGATGCATTCTACCTCCAGGTGTCAGGTGGTTAGAATTTGGCAGTGGAGGAGGCCCAGGACGTGCATGTCCTTGGCAGAGTGGGAGGGGGAGTTAAAGTGTTCAGCCACAGGGCAGTGGGGTTGTTTAGTGCGTGCATTCCAGAGATGTTCTCTGAAATGTTCTGTCAGTTGGTGTCCTGTCTCCTCAATGTAGAGGAGACCACATCTAGAGCAACAGATCCAGTAGATGACGTGTGTGCAAGTACAGACAAATCTCTGTCGGTTGTGAATGAATCCTTTGGGGCCTTGAACAGAGGTGGGGGGGGGGGGAGGTTTGGGCACAGGTTTTGCACTTCTTGCAGTGGCAAGGGAAAATGGCGGGAGTGGAGGATGACATGGTGGGGTGTGGACCTAACAAGGGAGTCGCAGAGGGAATGGTATCTGCAGAACGCAGGTAGGAGTGGGAAGGGAAATATATCCCTGGTGGTGGAGTCTTTTTGTAGGTGGCTGAAATGGTGGAGGATAATATGTTGCATCCAGAAGTTGGTGGGTGGAAGGTGAGGACCGGGGGGTTCTGTCCTTGTTATGTTGGGAGGTGTCGGGTTCAAGGGCGGAGGCGCAAGAAGTGGAGATCAGAAGTGGGGATGTTCACTGATAATTGCACAATGTTCAGGATCATTCACGATTCCTCAGATGCTGAAATAGTTCATGTTCAAATGCAACAGGATTTGGACAATATCCAGACTTGAGCTGACAAGTGGCAAGTAACATTTGTGCCACACAAATGCCAGGCTATGACCATCAGCAATAAGAGACAATCTAAACACTGCCCTTTGACATGCAATGGCGTCACTACCACTGAAATCCTCACTGTCAAAATCTTGATGGCTACCATTGACCAGAAACTCAGCAAGATTAGTCAAATAAAGACAATGGTTTCAAAAGCAGGTCTGAGGTCGGAATACCGTGACGAGTAACAACCTCATGTCTCCCCAAAGCCTATCCATCCTCCACAAGGCACAGGCCAGGAGAATGATGAAATACTCCTCCCACACCTGGATCTGTGCAGTTCTGACAAAATAGCCCACCTGATTGGCACCATAACAGCCATCATTCACTCCCTTGACGAGTATCGCATAGTTGCAACATTTGTGAAGGTTTGTAGCTCAGGTTGAGGTTTAGAGTGTAGGTTTGCTAGCTGAGCTGTAGGTTTGATATCCAGACGTTTCATTACCTGGATAGGTAACATCATCAGTGGCGACCTCCAAGTGAAGTGAAGCTGTTGTCTCCTGCTTTCTATTTATATGTTTGTCCTGGATGGGATTCCTGGGGTTTGTGGTGATGTCATTTCCTGTTCATTTTCTGAGGGGTTGATAGATGGTATCTAGATCTATGTGTTTGTGTATGGCGTTGTGGTTGGAGTGCCAGGCCTCTAGGTTGGTTTTGTCCATGGGTTGTACTGGGTCTTTTAAGTTTGTTAGTTTTTGTTTGAGAGTGTTGGTGGGTTTGTGTGCTACTAGGATTCTGAGGGGTCTTAGTAGTCTGGCTGTCATTTCTGATGTATGGTAAGGTGGTTAGGGTTTCTGGCTGTGTTAAGTCTGCTTGTCGTGGTTTATTCTTGAGGAATCTGCAGACTGTATTTTTTGAGTATCCATTCTTCTTGAATACGTTGTATAGGTGGTTCTCCTCTGTTTTCCAAAGTCCGTCTGTGCTGCAGTGTGAGGTGGCTCGTTGGAATAGTGTTCTGATACAGCTTTGTTTGTGTGTGTTGGGATGGTTGCTGGTGTAGTTAAGTATTTGGTCAGTGTTTGTCGGTTATGAAACATCTGGATATCAAACCTACAGCTCAGCGAGCAAACCTACACCCCACAGTTGCAACAGTGTATACTACTTACACGATGAACTGCAGAAATTCACCAAAGATCCTCAGACTGCACTTTGCAAACCCATGACCACATCCATTTGAAGGACAAGGGCAGCAAACACATGGGAACACCACCACCTTCAATTTACTATCTAAGCCAGTCACCATCCTGATGTGGAAATATATTGCCATTCCTTCAGTCTTGCTGGATCAAAATCCTGAAATTCTGTCCAAGATGGCATTGTGATTCAACCCACAGCAGTGTGGATGCAACAGTTCAAGAATTCACTACCACCATCTCAAGGGCAAATGGAACAGGATCTGGTTAATTCCTCAATGAATTACTCAAGCATAGTTTCCCTTTCACAAAACCATGTTGACTCCACCTGATTGTGTGGAGATTTTTTAAGGGTATCTTGCATTGACATCATTAATAATAAATGATATCATTTTCCTGTAGCAGATGTCAAGCTGACTGACTTTTTGTCACCCGCCTTCTCTCTCCCTCCTTTCTTGAATGGAGAAGTTAAATTCATTACATTCCACTCTGATGGGGATCATTGAACAATATAGGGAATTTTGGAAAATTAAAATTAATGCATGTAATGACACAGCAACTACTTCACTTAAAATCCTGGGATGAAGTTCATCAGGACCTGCGGACGCCTCAGCTTTTAGTTCTAATAATTTTCTTAGTATTTTTTCCTTGGTTATTTTAATTGTTTTAGATTCTCCATCCCTTTCTCCACTTGATGTACAATTGTTTCTGGGATGCTATTTGTTTTCTCTATAGTGCATGTAAGTGTAAAATACTTGTTCAATTCATCCATCTTTTCCTTAGCGTCCATCATTAATTGCACAGATGTACTGTCTGGAGGACCAACACACATTAGTTATCCATTTTTTAAATACTTGAAGGTATCTTAATTTCTGTTTATATATTTCTAATTAACTTTGCTTGGATTATAATTTATTTCACCTTTTTTTAGTTATTCTTAACCGTTATTTTTCATATGCCGTTCAATCTTCTGAACTGTCACAAATCTTGGCAGAATTGTACATTTTTTCTTTCAGTTTGGTATTATCTTTAACTTCCTTAGCAAACCATGGAATATGAGTCCTTCCCCAAGAGTCTTTAGCTCTCACTGGAATATATTTTTCTGAATGTTATGAAATCATAGAAATTATTGAATGCCTATATTGTGAAAGCAGGCCTTTCAACCATCAAGTCCCCACTGACCATCCGCAGAGCATCCCACCCAGACCCACTTTCCTGCCCTATCCCCATAATCCAGCATTTTGCAAGGCTAACCCACTTTTGCATCCTTGTACACTATGGGCAATTTAACATTGTCAACCCATCTAATCTGCACATTTTGAACTGTGGAAGGAAACCAGAGCAACCAAAGGAAATCCACAGACACAGGGAGATTGTGCAAACTCCACATGGACAAAATTGATCCCCAGGTTGCTGGCACTGTGAGTCAGCACTGTTAGCCACTGATCCACCATGCTCATATCCTCAATATCCCCATAAATGTCTGCTGCTGCATCTCTGCTGACCTATCTTATAGCTTAATTTCCCAGTTCATTTTTACACTTTCCAGTTAAATTTACCTGAGGAAGCAAAGTTAATATCAAATGATAATCTCTTCTTCTCTATCTAACTGCTGCAAAGCCTTTGAACTGAATCAGAACAGTTTATGCCATCTTCAATATCATCTCCAAAATTGTACATTTTCTTTAATTATCTACTTATTCTCTGCATTTTCCATTTCGTTTTTATTTTTAATCTGAGTTTTCTATTGTACTTATTTTTGATCAACCTGTTCAGAGAATCTCTGGAGCAGGAGGGACATGAATCCAAGTCTCCTTGCCCAAAAGAAGGGACTCTACAACTGTGCCTCAAGAGATCTCAGTTTTTCTATTGTAAATTGATATTAATTCTTTTCAGATGCTCACCCTGCTCTTCAGCCTGTTTCTAAGTCAAACCTGACTGGCACATCACCTTTCCCATTGACCCCAATAGTCAATCAGAAAACTCAAGACACTGCATGAGTAGCTGGATTCTTTTGTGTACACAACTTGTTATGGAATACATGTTACCCTCAGGTCATCAGAGCACCAGATAGCAGCTCTTATGAATGTATAGGATTACTTTTGTCACTAGACTCTGACAAGATCACAAAATTCTGTACAATGTAGTCTGGTAGCTGTCAGTTTGTGACATTCAGCCATCTTCCAAGTATTGAGTCTTTCCAGCACTGTGACAGAGTAGCTGTGATGGTGCAAGGGTTATCCTCCAACAACAAGCTCAGTGGTAGTCTGGTGCACTGACCTCTACACAGCTGAAGCCAAACGCCAACTCGAGGACACCTCTTCCTACTGCCCCCTCGACCATGACCCCAACCCCATCACCAAACCATCATCTCCCAGACCATACAGAACCTCATCACCTCAGGAGATCTCCCACCCACAGCTTCCAACCTCATAGTCCGGGAACCCCGCACTCCCCGGTCCTACCTCCTTCCCAAGATCCACAAGCCCGACCACCCTGGCCGACCCATTGTCTCAGCACGCTCCTGGCCCACTGAACTTATCTCTACCTACCTCG